>NW_026699511.1:0-55239 GCF_030435755.1 Ochotona princeps
TACGAATGCTCCAAATGCAGGTTTCACATGCCACCAATTCCACATTCACAGGCAACTTCAGCGCCACAGCCGTTTTCAGATAGCCCTCAATGCAAAGGCTCTAGACGCAAATATTGGTGTGAGAGCTAATTCAATCAAGGAAACACTGCATGTTGGTGAAGGGCATATTGAAGAAGGATCAGCCGAGTGGTTCTTGTGGGAGAACAACACCATTTGGCTCACTAACTTCACACACCATCAGGCTTCCAAGCAGCTCTCAAGGAAACTCAGTTTTCACACTCTATGCTTAGTGCCCTTTGAGTGCCTAGGACTGAAATGAAGCTTGGAGAGCATCCCACATAAACGAATGCTCCACATGCGGGTTTCACATGCCACCAACTCCACATTCACAGGCAACTTCAGCGCCACAGCCTTTTTCAGATAGCCCTCAATGCAAAGGCTCTAGACGCAAATATTGGTGTGAACGCTAATTCAATCAAGGAAACACTGCATGTTGGTGAAGGGCATATTGAAGAAGGATCAGCAGAGTGGTTCTTGTGGGAGAACAACTCCATTTGGCTCACTGACTTCACACACCATCAGGCTTCCAAGCAGCTCTCAAGGAAACTCAGTTTTCACACTCTATTCTTATTGCCCTTTGAGTGCATTATCTAGGAATGAACCTGGTAGAGCATCCCACACAAACGAATGCTCCACATGCGGGTTTCACATGCCACCAACTCCACATTCACAGGCAACTTCAGCGCCACAGGCTTTTTCAGATAGCCCTCAATGCAAAGGCTCTAGACGCAAATATTGGTGTGAGAGCTAATTCAATCAAGGAAACACTGCATGTTGGTGAAGGGCATATTGAAGAAGGATCAGCCGAGTGGTTCTTGTTGGAGAACAACTCCATTTGGCTCCCTAACTTCACACACCATCAGGCTTCCAAGCAGCTCTCAAGGAAACTCAGTTTTCACACTCTATGCTTAGTGCTCTTTGAGTGCCTAGGACTGAAATGAAGCTTGGAGAGCATCCCACATAAACGAATTCTCCACATGCGGGTTTCACATGCCACCAACTCCACATTCACAGGCAACTTCAGCGCCACAGCCGTTTGCAGATAGCCCTCAATGCAAAGGCTCTAGACGCAAATATTGGTGTGAGAGCTAATTCAATCAAGGAAACACTGCATGTTGGTGAAGGGCATATTGAAGAAGGATCAGCCGAGTGGTTCTTGTGGGAGAACAACTCCATTTGGCTCACTAACTTCACACACCATCAGGCTTCCAAGCAGCTCTCAAGGAAACTCAGTTTTCACACTCTATGCTTAGTGCTTTTTGTGTGCCTAGGACTGAAATGAAGCTTGGAGAGCATTACACACAAACGAATGCTCCACATGCGGGTTTCACATGCCACCAACTAAACATTCACAGGCAACTTCAGCGCCACAGCCGTTTTCAGATAGCCCTCAATGCAAAGGCTCTAGACGCAAATATTGGTGTGAGAGCTAATTCAATCAAGGAAACACTGCATGTTGGTGAAAGGCATATTGAAGAAGGATCAGCCGAGTGGTTCTTGTGGGAGAACAACTCCATTTGGCTCACTAACTTCACACACCATCAGGCTTCCAAGCAGCTCTCAAGTAAACTCAGTTTTCACACTCTATGCTTAGTGCCCTTTGAGTGCATTATCTAGGAATGAACCTGGTAGAGCATCCTACACAAACGAATGCTCCACATGCGGGTTTCACATGCCTCCAACTCCACATTCACAGGCAACTTCAGCGCCACAGCCGTTTTCAGATAGCCCTCAAAGCAAAGGCTCTAGACGCAAATATTGGTGTGAGAGCTAATTCAATCAAGGAAACACTGCATGTTGGTGAAGGGCATATTGAAGAAGGATCAGCCGAGTGGTTCTTGTGGGAGAACAACTCCATTTGGCTCACTAACTTCACACACCATCAGGCTTCCAAGCAGCTCTCAAGGAAACTCAGTTTTCACACTCTATGCTTAGTGCTCTTTGTGTGCCTAGGACTGAAATGAAGCTTGGTCAGCATCCCACACAAACGAATTCTCCACATGCGGGTTTCACATGCCACCAACTCCACATTCACAGGCAACTTCAGCGCCACAGCCATTTGCAGATAGCCCTCAATGCAAAGGCTCTAGACACAAATATTGGTGTGAGAGCTAATTCAATCAAGGAAACACTGCATGTTGGTGAAGGGCATATTGAAGAAGGATCAGCCGAGTGGTTCTTGTGGGAGAACAACTCCATTTGGCTCACTAACTTCACACACCATCAGGCTTCCAAGCAGCTCTCAAGGAAACTCAGTTTTCACACTCTATGCTTAGTGCTCTTTGAGTGCCTAGGACTGAAATGAAGCTTGGAGAGCATCCCACATAAACGAATGCTCCACATGCGGTTTCACATGCCACCAACTCCACATTCACAGGCAACTTCAGCGCCACAGCCGTTTTCAGATAGCCCTCAATGCAAAGGCTCTAGACGCAAATATTGGTGTGAGAGCTAATTCAATCAAGGAAACACTGCATGTTGGTGAAGGGCATACTGAAGAAGAATCAGCCGAGTGGTTCTTGTGGGAGAACAACTCCATTTGGCTCACTGACTTCACACACCATCAGGCTTCCAAGCAGCTCTCAAGGAAACTCAGTTTTCACACTCTATGCTTAGTGCTCTTTGAGTGCCTAGGACTGAAATGAAGCTTGGAGAGCATCCCACACAAACGAATGCTCCACATGCGGGTTTCACATGCCACCAACTCCACATTCACAGGCAACTTCAGCGCCACAGCCATTTGCAGATAGCCCTCAATGCAAAGGCTCTAGACGCAAATATTGGTGTGAGAGCTAATTCAATCAAGGAAACACTGCATGTTGGTGAAGGGCATATTGAAGAAGGATCAGCCGAGTGGTTCTTGTGGGAGAACAACTCCATTTGGCTCACTAACTTCACACACCATCAGGCTTCCAAGCAGCTCTCAAGGAAACTCAGTTTTCACAATCTATGCTTAGTGCTTTTTGTGTGCCTAGGACTGAAATGAAGCTTGGAGAGCATTACACACAAACGAATGCTCCACATGCGGGTTTCACATGCCACCAACTCCACATTCACAGTCAACTTCAGCGCCACAGCCGTTTTCAGATAGCCCTCAATGCAAAGGCTCTAGACGCAAATATTGGTGTGAGAGCTAATTCAATCAAGGAAACACTGCATGTTGGTGAAAGGCATATTGAAGAAGGATCAGCCGAGTGGTTCTTGTGGGAGAACAACTCCATTTGGCTCCCTAACTTCACACACCATCAGGCTTCCAAGCAGCTCTCAAGGAAACTCAGTTTTCACACTCTATGCTTAGTGCCCTTTGAGTGCATTATCTAGGAATGAAGCTGGGAGAGCATCCTACACAAACGAATGCTCCACATGCGGGTTTCACATGCCTCCAACTCCACATTCACAGTCAACTTCAGCGCCACAGCCGTTTTCAGATAGCCCTCAAAGCAAAGGCTCTAGACGCAAATATTGGTGTGAGAGCTAATTCAATCAAGGAAACACTGCATGTTGGTGAAGGGCATATTGAAGAAGGATCAGCCGAGTGGTTCTTGTGGGAGAACAACTCCATTTGGCTCACTAACTTCACACACCATCAGGCTTCCAAGCAGCTCTCAAGGAAACTCAGTTTTCACACTCTATGCTTAGTGCTCTTTGTGTGCCTAGGACTGAAATGAAGCTTGGTCAGCATCCCACACAAACGAATTCTACACATGCGGGTTAAACATGCCACCAACTCCACATTCACAGGCAACTTCAGCGCCACAGCCATTTGCAGATAGCCCTCAATGCAAAGGCTCTAGACGCAAATATTGGTGTGAGAGCTAATTCAATCAAGGAAACACTGCATGTTGGTGAAGGGCATATTGAAGAAGGATCAGCCGAGTGGTTCTTGTGGGAGAACAACTCCATTTGGCTCCCTAACTTCACACACCATCAGGCTTCCAAGCAGCTCTCAAGGAAACTCAGTTTTCACACTCTATGCTTAGTGCTCTTTGAGTGCCTAGGACTGAAATGAAGCTTGGAGAGCATCCCACATAAACGAATGCTCCACATGCGGGTTTCACATGCCACCAACTCCACATTCACAGGCAACTTCAGCGCCACAGCCGTTTTCAGATAGCCCTCAATGCAAAGGCTCTAGACGCAAATATTGGTGTGAGAGCTAATTCAATCAAGGAAACACTGCATGTTGGTGAAGGGCATACTGAAGAAGAATCAGCCGAGTGGTTCTTGTGGGAGAACAACTCCATTTGGCTCACTAACTTCACACACCATCAGGCTTCCAAGCAGCTCTCAAGGAAACTCAGTTTTCACACTCTATGCTTAGTGCTCTTTGAGTGCCTAGGACTGAAATGAAGCTTGGAGAGCATCCCACATAAACGAATGCTCCACATGCGGGTTTCACATGCCACCAACTCCACATTCACAGGCAACTTCAGCGCCACAGCCATTTTCAGATAGCCCTCAATGCAAAGGCTCTAGACGCAAATATTGGTATGAGAGCTAATTCAATCAAGGAAACACTGCATGTTGGTGAAGGGCATATTGAACAAGGATCAGCCGAGTGGTTCTTGTGGGAGAACAACTCCATTTGGCTCACTAACTTCACACACCATCAGGCTTCCAAGCAGCTCTCAAGGAAACTCAGTTTTCACACTCTATGCTTAGTGCCCTTTGTATGGCTAGGACTGAAATGAACCTGGTAGAGCATCCCACACAAACGAATGCTCCACATGCGGGTTTCACATGCCACCAACTCCACATTCACAGGCAACTTCAGCGCCACAGCCGTTTTCAGATAGCCCTCAATGCAAAGGCTCTAGACGCAAATATTGGTGTGAGAGCTAATTCAATCAAGGAAACACTGCATGTTGGTGAAGGGCATACTGAAGAAGAATCAGCCGAGTGGTTCTTGTGGGAGAACAACTCCATTTGGCTCACTAACTTCACACACCATCAGGCTTCCAAGCAGCTCTCAAGGAAACTCAGTTTTCACACTCTATGCTTAGTGCTCTTTGAGTTCCTAGGACTGAAATGAAGCTTGGAGAGCATCCCACATAAACGAATGCTCCACATGCGGGTTTCACATGCCACCAACTCCACATTCACAGGCAACTTCAGCGCCACAGCCGTTTTCAGATAGCCCTCAATGCAAAGGCTCTAGACGCAAATATTGGTGTGAGAGCTAATTCAATCAAGGAAACACTGCATGTTGGTGAAGGGCATATTGAAGAAGGATCAGCCGAGTGGTTCTTGTGGGAGAACAACTCCATTTGGCTCCCTAACTTCACACACCATCAGGCTTCCAAGCAGCTCTCAAGGAAACTCAGTTTTCACACTCTATGCTTAGTGACCTTTGTATGGCTAGGACTGAAATGAACCTGGTAGAGCATCCCACACAAACGAATGCTCCACATGCGGGTTTCACATGCCACCAACTCCACATTCACAGGCAACTTCAGCGCCACAGCCGTTTTCAGATAGCCCTCAATGCAAAGGCTCTAGACGCAAATATTGGTGTGAGAGCTAATTCAATCAAGGAAACACTGCATGTTGGTGAAGGGCATATTGAAGAAGGATCAGCCGAGTGGTTCTTGTGGGAGAACAACTCCATTTGGCTCCCTAACTTCTCACACCATCAGGCTTCCAAGCAGCTCTCAAGGAAACTCAGTTTTCACACTCTATGCTTAGTGTCCTTTGAGTGCATTATCTAGGAATGAACCTGGTAGAGCATCCTACACAAACGAATGCTCCACATGCGGGTTTCTCATGCCTCCAACTCCACATTCACAGTCAACTTCAGCGCCACAGCCGTTTTCAGATAGCCCTCAAAGCAAAGGCTCTAGACGCAAATATTGGTGTGAGAGCTAATTCAATCAAGGAAACACTGCATGTTGGTGAAGGGCATATTGAAGAAGGATCAGCCGAGTGGTTCTTGTGGGAGAACAACTCCATTTGGCTCACTAACTTCACACACCATCAGGCTTCCAAGCAGCTCTCAAGGAAACTCAGTTTTCACACTCTATGCTTAGTGCTATTTGTGTGCCTAGGACTGAAATGAAGCTTGGTCAGCATCCCACACAAACAAATTCTCCACATGCGGGTTTCACATGCCACCAACTCCACATTCACAGGCAACTTCAGCGCCACAGCCATTTGCAGATAGCCCTCAATGCAAAGGCTCTAGACGCAAATATTGGTGTGAGAGCTAATTCAATCAAGGAAACACTGCATGTTGGTGAAGGGCATATTGAAGAAGGATCAGCCGAGTGGTTCTTGTGGGAGAACAACTCCATTTGGCTCCCTAACTTCACACACCATCAGGCTTCCAAGCAGCTCTCAAGGAAACTCAGTTTTCACACTCTATGCTTAGTGCTCTTTGAGTGCCTAGGACTGAAATGAAGCTTGGAGAGCATCCCACATAAACGAATGCTCCACATGCGGGTTTCACATGCCACCAACTCCACATTCACAGGCAACTTCAGCGCCACAGCCGTTTTCAGATAGCCCTCAATGCAAAGGCTCTAGACGCAAATATTGGTGTGAGAGCTAATTCAATCAAGGAAACACTGCATGTTGGTGAAGGGCATACTGAAGAAGAATCAGCCGAGTGGTTCTTGTGGGAGAACAACTCCATTTGGCTCACTAACTTCACACACCATCAGGCTTCCAAGCAGCTCTCAAGGAAACTCAGTTTTCACACTCTATGCTTAGTGCTCTTTGAGTGCCTAGGACTGAAATGAAGCTTGGAGAGCATCCCACATAAACGAATGCTCCACATGCGGGTTTCACATGCCACCAACTCCACATTCACAGGCAACTTCAGCGCCACAGCCGTTTTCAGATAGCCCTCAATGCAAAGGCTCTAGACGCAAATATTGGTGTGAGAGCTAATTCAATCAAGGAAACACTGCATGTTGGTGAAGGGCATATTGAAGAAGGATCAGCCGAGTGGTTCTTGTGGGAGAACAACTCCATTTGGCTCACTAACTTCACACACCATCAGGCTTCCAAGCAGCTCTCAAGGAAACTCAGTTTTCACACTCTATGCTTAGTGCCCTTTGTATGGCTAGGACTGAAATGAACCTGGTAGAGCATCCCACACAAACGAATGCTCCACATGCGGGTTTCACATGCCACCAACTCCACATTCACAGGCAACTTCAGCGCCACAGCCATTTGCAGATAGCCCTCAATGCAAAGGCTCTAGACGCAAATATTGGTGTGAGAGCTAATTCAATCAAGGAAACACTGCATGTTGGTGAAGGGCATATTGAAGAAGAATCAGCCGAGTGGTTCTTGTGGGAGAACAACTCCATTTGGCTCACTAACTTCACACACCATCAGGCTTCCAAGCAGCTCTCAAGGAAACTCAGTTTTCACACTCTATGCTTAGTGCTTTTTGTGTTCCTAGGACTGAAATGAAGCTTGGAGAGCATTACACACAAACGAATGCTCCACATGCGGGTTTCACATGCCACCAACTCCACATTCACAGTCAACTTCAGCGCCACAGCCGTTTTCAGATAGCCCTCAAAGCAAAGGCTCTAGACGCAAATATTGGTGTGAGAGCTAATTCAATCAAGGAAACACTGCATGTTGGTGAAAGGCATATTGAAGAAGGATCAGCCGAGTGGTTCTTGTGGGAGAACAACTCCATTTGGCTCCCTAACTTCACACACCATCAGGCTTCCAAGCAGCTCTCAAGGAAACTCAGTTTTCACACTCTATGCTTAGTGCCCTTTGAGTGCATTATCTAGGAATGAACCTGGTAGAGCATCCTACACAAACGAATGCTCCACATGCGTGTTTCACATGCCACCAACTCCACATTCACAGTCAACTTCAGCGCCACAGCCGTTTTCAGATAGCCCTCAAAGCAAAGGCTCTAGACGCAAATATTGGTGTGAGAGCTAATTCAATCAAGGAAACACTGCATGTTGGTGAAGGGCATATTGAAGAAGGATCAGCCGAGTGGTTCTTGTGGGAGAACAACTCCATTTGGCTCACTAACTTCACACACCATCAGGCTTCCAAGCAGCTCTCAAGGAAACTCAGTTTTCACACTCTATGCTTAGTGCTCTTTGTGTGCCTAGGACTGAAATGAAGCTTGGTCAGCATCCCACACAAACGAATTCTCCACATGCGGGTTTCACATGCCACCAACTCCACATTCACAGGCAACTTCAGCGCCACAGCCATTTGCAGATAGCCCTCAATGCAAAGGCTCTAGACGCAAATATTGGTGTGAGAGCTAATTCAATCAAGGAAACACTGCATGTTGGTGAAGGGCATATTGAAGAAGGATCAGCCGAGTGGTTCTTGTGGGAGAACAACTCCATTTGGCTCCCTAACTTCACACACCATCAGGCTTCCAAGCAGCTCTCAAGGAAACTCAGTTTTCACACTCTATGCTTAGTGCTCTTTGAGTGCCTAGGACTGAAATGAAGCTTGGAGAGCATCCCACATAAACGAATGCTCCACATGCGGGTTTCACATGCCACCAACTCCACATTCACAGGCAACTTCAGCGACACAGCCATTTTCAGATAGCCCTCAATGCAAAGGCTCTAGACGCAAATATTGGTGTGAGAGCTAATTCAATCAAGGAAACACTGCATGTTGGTGAAGGGCATACTGAAGAAGAATCAGCCGAGTGGTTCTTGTGGGAGAACAACTCCATTTGGCTCACTAACTTCACACACCATCAGGCTTCCAAGCAGCTCTCAAGGAAACTCAGTTTTCACACTCTATGCTTAGTGCTCTTTGAGTGCCTAGGACTGAAATGAAGCTTGGAGAGCATCCCACATAAACGAATGCTCCACATGCGGGTTTCACATGCCACCAACTCCACATTCACAGGCAACTTCAGCGCCACAGCCGTTTTCAGATAGCCCTCAATGCAAAGGCTCTAGACGCAAATATTGGTGTGAGAGCTAATTCAATCAAGGAAACACTGCATGTTGGTGAAGGGCATATTGAAGAAGGATCAGCCGAGTGGTTCTTGTGGGAGAACAACTCCATTTGGCTCACTAACTTCACACACCATCAGGCTTCCAAGCAGCTCTCAAGGAAACTCAGTTTTCACACTCTATGCTTAGTGCCCTTTGTATGGCTAGGACTGAAATGAACCTGGTAGAGCATCCCACACAAACGAATGCTCCACATGCGGGTTTCACATGCCACCAACTCCACATTCACAGGCAACTTCAGCGCCACAGCCGTTTTCAGATAGCCCTCAATGCAAAGGCTCTAGACGCAAATATTGGTGTGAGAGCTAATTCAATCAAGGAAACACTGCATGTTGCTGAAGGGCATATTGAAGAAGAATCAGCCGAGTGGTTCTTGTGGGAGAACAACTCCATTTGGCTCACTAACTTCACACACCATCAGGCTTCCAAGCAGCTCTCAAGGAAACTCAGTTTTCACACTCTATGCTTAGTGCTCTTTGAGTGCCTAGGACTGAAATGAAGCTTGGAGAGCATTACACACAAACGAATGCTCCACATGCGGGTTTCACATGCCCCCAACTCCACATTCACAGTCAACTTCAGCGCCACAGCCATTTTCAGATAGCCCTCAATGCAAAGGCTCTAGACGCAAATATTGGTGTGAGAGCTAATTCAATCAAGGAAATACTGCATGTTGGTGAAAGGCATATTGAAGAAGGATCAGCCGAGTGGTTCTTGTGGGAGAACAACTCCATTTGGCTCCCTAACTTCACACACCATCAGGCTTCCAAGCAGCTCTCAAGGAAACTCAGTTTTCACACTCTATGCTTAGTGCCCTTTGAGTGCATTATCTAGGAATGAAGCTGGGAGAGCATCCTACACAAACGAATGCTCCACATGCGGGTTTCACATGCCTCCAACTCCGCATTCACAGTCAACTTCAGCGCCACAGCCATTTGCAGATAGCCCTCAATGCAAAGGCTCTAGACGCAAATATTGGTGTGAGAGCTAATTCAATCAAGGAAACACTGCATGTTGGTGAAGGGCATATTGAAGAAGGATCAGCCGAGTGGTTCTTGTGGGAGAACAACTCCATTTGGCTCCCTAACTTCACACACCATCAGGCTTCCAAGCAGCTCTCAAGGAAACTCAGTTTTCACACTCTATGCTTAGTGTCCTTTGAGTGCATTATCTAGGAATGAACCTGGTAGAGCATCCTACACAAACGAATGCTCCACATGCGGGTTTCACATGCCTCCAACTCCACATTCACAGTCAACTTCAGCGCCACAGCCGTTTTCAGATAGCCCTCAAAGCAAAGGCTCTAGACGCAAATATTGGTGTGAGAGCTAACTCAATCAAGGAAAAACTGCATGTTGGTGAAGGGCATATTGAAGAAGGATCAGCCGAGTGGTTCTTGTGGGAGAACAACTCCATTTGGCTCACTAACTTCACACACCATCAGGCTTCCAAGCAGCTCTCAAGGAAACTCAGTTTTCACACTCTATGCTTAGTGCTATTTGTGTGCCTAGGACTGAAATGAAGCTTGGTCAGCATCCCACACAAACGAATGCTCCACATGCGGGTTTCACATGCCACCAACTCCACATTCACAGGCAACTTCAGCGCCACAGCCATTTGCAGATAGCCCTCAATGCAAAGGCTCTAGACGCAAATATTGGTGTGAGAGCTAATTCAATCAAGGAAACACTGCATGTTGGTGAAGGGCATATTGAAGAAGGATCAGCCGAGTGGTTCTTGTGGGAGAACAACTCCATTTGGCTCCCTAACTTCACACACCATCAGGCTTCCAAGCAGCTCTCAAGGAAACTCAGTTTTCACACTCTATGCTTAGTGCTCTTTGAGTGCCTAGGACTGAAATGAAGCTTGGAGAGCATCCCACATAAACGAATGCTCCACATGCGGGTTTCACATGCCACCAACTCCACATTCACAGGCAACTTCAGCGCCACAGCCGTTTTCAGATAGCCCTCAATGCAAAGGCTCTAGACGCAAATATTGGTGTGAGAGCTAATTCAATCAAGGAAACACTGCATGTTGGTGAAGGGCATACTGAAGAAGAATCAGCCGAGTGGTTCTTGTGGGAGAACAACGCCATTTGGCTCCCTAACTTCACACACCATCAGGCTTCCAAGCAGCTCTCAAGGAAACTCAGTTTTCACACTCTATGCTTAGTGCTCTTTGAGTGCCTAGGACTGAAATGAAGCTTGGAGAGCATCCCACATAAACGAATGCTCCACATGCGGGTTTCACATGCCACCAACTCCACATTCACAGGCAACTTCAGCGCCACAGCCGTTTTCAGATAGCCCTCAATGCAAAGGCTCTAGACGCAAATATTGGTGTGAGAGCTAATTCAATCAAGGAAACACTGCATGTTGGTGAAGGGCATACTGAAGAAGAATCAGCCGAGTGGTTCTTGTGGGAGAACAACTCCATTTGGCTCACTAACTTCACACACCATCAGGCTTCCAAGCAGCTCTCAAGGAAACTCAGTTTTCACACTCTATGCTTAGTGCTCTTTGAGTGCCTAGGACTGAAATGAAGCTTGGAGAGCATCCCACATAAACGAATTCTCCACATGCGGGTTTCACATGCCACCAACTCCACATTCACAGGCAACTTCAGCGCCACAGCCATTTGCAGATAGCCCTCAATGCAAAGGCTCTAGACGCAAATATTGGTGTGAGAGCTAATTCAATCAAGGAAACACTGCATGTTGGTGAAGGGCATATTGAAGAAGGATCAGCCGAGTGGTTCTTGTGGGAGAACAACTCCATTTGGCTCCCTAACTTCACACACCATCAGGCTTCCAAGCAGCTCTCAAGGAAACTCAGTTTTCACACTCTATGCTTAGTGCCCTTTGCATGGCTAGGACTGAAATGAAGCTTGGAGAGCATTACACACAAACGAATGCTCCATATGCGGGTTTCACATGCCACCAACTAAACATTCACAGGCAACTTCAGCGCCACAGCCGTTTTCAGATAGCCCTCAATGCAAAGGCTCTAGACGCAAATATTGGTGTGAGAGCTAATTCAATCAAGGAAACACTGCATGTTGGTGAAAGGCATATTGAAGAAGGATCAGCCGAGTGGTTCTTGTGGGAGAACAACTCCATTTGGCTCACTAACTTCACACACCATCAGGCTTCCAAGCAGCTCTCAAGGAAACTCAGTTTTCACACTCTATGCTTAGTGCCCTTTGAGTGCATTATCTAGGAATGAACCTGGTAGAGCATCCTACACAAACGAATGCTCCACATGCGGGTTTCACATGCCTCCAACTCCACATTCACAGGCAACTTCAGCGCCACAGCCGTTTTCAGATAGCCCTCAAAGCAAAGGCTCTAGACGCAAATATTGGTGTGAGAGCTAATTCAATCAAGGAAACACTGCATGTTGGTGAAGGGCATATTGAAGAAGGATCAGCCGAGTGGTTCTTGTGGGAGAACAACTCCATTTGGCTCACTAACTTCACACACCATCAGGCTTCCAAGCAGCTCTCAAGGAAACTCAGTTTTCACACTCTATGCTTAGTGCTCTTTGTGTGCCTAGGACTGAAATGAAGCTTGGTCAGCATCCCACATAAACGAATTCTCCACATGCGGGTTTCACATGCCACCAACTCCACATTCACAGGCAACTTCAGCGCCACAGCCATTTGCAGATAGCCCTCAATGCAAAGGCTCTAGACGCAAATATTGGTGTGAGAGCTAATTCAATCAAGGAAACACTGCATGTTGGTGAAGGGCATATTGAAGAAGGATCAGCCTAGTGGTTCTTGTGGGAGAACAACTCCATTTGGCTCCCTAACTTCACACACCATCAGGCTTCCAAGCAGCTCTCAAGGAAACTCAGTTTTCACACTCTAAGCTTAGTGCTCTTTGAGTGCCTAGGACTGAAATGAAGCTTGGAGAGCATCCCACATAAACGAATGCTCCACATACGGGTTTCACATGCCACCAACTCCACATTCACAGGCAACTTCAGCGACACAGCCATTTTCAGATAGCCCTCAATGCAAAGGCTCTAGACGCAAATATTGGTGTGAGAGCTAATTCAATCAAGGAAACACTGCATGTTGGTGAAGGGCATACTGAAGAAGAATCAGCCGAGTGGTTCTTGTGGGAGAACAACTCCATTTGGCTCACTAACTTCACACACCATCAGGCTTCCAAGCAGCTCTCAAGGAAACTCAGTTTTCACACTCTATGCTTAGTGCTCTTTGAGTGCCTAGGACTGAAATGAAGCTTGGAGAGCATCCCACATAAACGAATGCTCCACATGCGGGTTTCACATGCCACCAACTCCACATTCACAGGCAACTTCAGCGCCACAGCTGTTTTCAGATAGCCCTCAATGCAAAGGCTCTAGACGCAAATATTGGTGTGAGAGCTAATTCAATCAAGGAAACACTGCATGTTGGTGAAGGGCATATTGAAGAAGGATCAGCCGAGTGGTTCTTGTGGGAGAACAACTCCATTTGCCTCACTAACTTCACACACCATCAGGCTTCCAAGCAGCTCTCAAGGAAACTCAGTTTTCACACTCTATGCTTAGTGCCCTTTGCATGGCTAGGACTGAAATGAACCTGGTAGAGCATCCCACACAAACGAATGCTCCACATGCGGGTTTCACATGCCACCAACTCCACATTCACAGGCAACTTCAGCGCCACAGCCGTTTTCAGATAGCCCTCAATGCAAAGGCTCTAGACGCAAATATTGGTGTGAGAGCTAATTCAATCAAGGAAACACTGCATGTTGGTGAAGGGCATATTGAAGAAGGATCAGCCGAGTGGTTCTTGTGGGAGAACAACTCCATTTGGCTCCCTAACTTCACACACCATCAGGCTTCCAAGCAGCTCTCAAGGAAACTCAGTTTTCACACTCTATGCTTAGTGCCCTTTGAGTGCATTATCTAGGAATGAACCTGGTAGAGCATCCTACACAAACGAATGCTCCACATGCGGGTTTCACATGCCTCCAACTCCACATTCACAGTCAACTTCAGCGCCACAGCCGTTTTCAGATAGCCCTCAAAGCAAAGGCTCTAGACGCAAATATTGGTGTGAGAGCTAATTCAATCAAGGAAACACTGCATGTTGGTGAAGGGCATATTGAAGAAGGATCAGCTGAGTGGTTCTTGTGGGAGAACAACTCCATTTGGCTCACTAACTTCACACACCATCAGGCTTCCAAGCAGCTCTCAAGGAAACTCAGTTTTCACACTCTATGCTTAGTGCTCTTTGTGTGCCTAGGACTGAAATGAAGCTTGGTGAGCATCCCACACAAACGAATTCTCCACATGCGGGTTCCACATGCCACCAACTCCACATTCACAGGCAACTTCAGCGCCACAGCCATTTGCAGATAGCCCTCAATGCAAAGGCTCTAGACGCAAATATTGGTGTGAGAGCTAATTCAATCAAGGAAACACTGCATGTTGGTGAAGGGCATATTGAAGAAGGATCAGCCGAGTGGTTCTTGTGGGAGAACAACTCCATTTGGCTCACTGACTTCACACACCATCAGGCTTCCAAGCAGCTCTCAAGGAAACTCAGTTTTCACACTCTATGCTTAGTGCTCTTTGAGTGCCTAGGACTGAAATGAAGCTTGGAGAGCATCCCACATAAACGAATGCTCCACATGCAGGTTTCACATGCCACCAATTCCACATTCACAGGCAACTTCAGCGCCACAGCCGTTTTCAGATAGCCCTCAATGCAAAGGCTCTAGACGCAAATATTGGTGTGAGAGCTAATTCAATCAAGGAAACACTGCATGTTGGTGAAGGGCATATTGAAGAAGGATCAGCCGAGTGGTTCTTGTGGGAGAACAACTCCATTTGCCTCACTAACTTCACACACCATCAGGCTTCCAAGCAGCTCTCAAGGAAACTCAGTTTTCACACTCTATGCTTAGTGCCCTTTGAGTGCCTAGGACTGAAATGAAGCTTGGAGAGCATCCCACATAAACGAATGCTCCACATGCGGGTTTCACATGCCACCAACTCCACATTCACAGTCAACTTCAGCGCCACAGCCGTTTTCAGATAGCCCTCAATGCAAAGGCTCTAGACGCAAATATTGGTGTGAACGCTAATTCAATCAAGGAAAGACTGCATGTTGGTGAAGGGCGTATTGAAGAAGGATCAGCCGAGTGGTTCTTGTGGGAGAACAACTCCATTTGGCTCACTGACTTCACACACCATCAGGCTTCCAAGCAGCTCTCAAGGAAACTCAGTTTTCACACTCTATTCTTATTGCCCTTTGAGTGCATTATCTAGGAATGAACCTGGTAGAGCATCCCACACAAACGAATGCTCCACATGCGGGTTTCACATGCCACCAACTCCACATTCACAGGCAACTTCAACGCCACAGCCTTTTTCAGATAGCCCTCAATGCAAAGGCTCTAGACGCAAATATTGGTGTGAGAGCTAATTCAATCAAGGAAACACTGCATGTTGGTGAAGGGCATACTGAAGAAGAATCAGCCGAGTGGTTCTTGTGGGAGAACAACTCCATTTGGCTCACTAACTTCACACACCATCAGGCTTCCAAGCAGCTCTCAAGGAAACTCAGTTTTCACACTCTATGCTTAGTGCTCTTTGAGTGCCTAGGACTGAAATGAAGCTTGGAGAGCATCCCACATAAACGAATGCTCCACATGCGGGTTTCACATGCCACCAACTCCACATTCACAGGCAACTTCAGCGCCACAGCCGTTTGCAGATAGCCCTCAATGCAAAGGCTCTAGACGCAAATATTGGTGTGAGAGCTAATTCAATCAAGGAAACACTGCATGTTGGTGAAGGGCATATTGAAGAAGGATCAGCCGAGTGGTTCTTGTGGGAGAACAACTCCATTTGGCTCACTAACTTCACACACCATCAGGCTTCCAAGCAGCTCTCAAGGAAACTCAGTTTTCACACTCTATGCTTAGTGCTTTTTGTGTGCCTAGGACTGAAATGAAGCTTGGAGAGCATTACACACAAACGAATGCTCCACATGCGGGTTTCACATGCCACCAACTAAACATTCACAGGCAACTTCAGCGCCACAGCCGTTTTCAGATAGCCCTCAATGCAAAGGCTCTAGACGCAAATATTGGTGTGAGAGCTAATTCAATCAAGGAAACACTGCATGTTGGTGAAAGGCATATTGAAGAAGGATCAGCCGAGTGGTTCTTGTGGGAGAACAACTCCATTTGGCTCCCTAACTTCACACACCATCAGGCTTCCAAGCAGCTCTCAAGGAAACTCAGTTTTCACACTCTATGCTTAGTGCCCTTTGAGTGCATTATCTAGGAATGAACCTGGTAGAGCATCCTACACAAACGAATGCTCCACATGCGGGTTTCACATGCCTCCAACTCCACATTCACAGGCAACTTCAGCGCCACAGCCGTTTTCAGATAGCCCTCAAAGCAAAGGCTCTAGACGCAAATATTGGTGTGAGAGCTAATTCAATCAAGGAAACACTGCATGTTGGTGAAGGGCATATTGAAGAAGGATCAGCCGAGTGGTTCTTGTGGGAGAACAACTCCATTTGGCTCACTAACTTCACACACCATCAGGCTTCCAAGCAGCTCTCAAGGAAACTCAGTTTTCACACTCTATGCTTAGTGCTCTTTGTGTGCCTAGGACTGAAATGAAGCTTGGTCAGCATCCCACACAAACGAATTCTCCACATGCGGGTTTCACATGCGACCAACTCCACATTCACAGGCAACTTCAGCGCCACAGCCATTTGCAGATAGCCCTCAATGCAAAGGCTCTAGACGCAAATATTGGTGTGAGAGCTAATTCAATCAAGGAAACACTGCATGTTGGTGAAGGGCATATTGAAGAAGGATCAGCCGAGTGGTTCTTGTGGGAGAACAACTCCATTTGGCTCCCTAACTTCACACACCATCAGGCTTCCAAGCAGCTCTCAAGGAAACTCAGTTTTCACACTCTATGCTTAGTGCTCTTTGAGTGCCTAGGACTGAAATGAAGCTTGGAGAGCATCCCACATAAACGAATGCTCCACATGCGGGTTTCACATGCCACCAACTCCACATTCACAGGCAACTTCAGCGCCACAGCCGTTTTCAGATAGCCCTCAATGCAAAGGCTCTAGACGCAAATATTGGTGTGAGAGCTAATTCAATCAAGGAAACACTGCATGTTGGTGAAGGGCATATTGAAGAAGGATCAGCCGAGTGGTTCTTGTGGGAGAACAACTCCATTTGGCTCCCTAACTTCACACACCATCAGGCTTCCAAGCAGCTCTCAAGGAAACTCAGTTTTCACACTCTATGCTTAGTGCCCTTTGTATGGCTAGGACTGAAATGAACCTGGTAGAGCATCCCACACAAACGAATGCTCCACATGCGGGTTTCACATGCCACCAACTCCACATTCACAGGCAACTTCAGCGCCACAGCCATTTGCAGATAGCCCTCAATGCAAAGGCTCTAGATGCAAATATTGGTGTGAGAGCTAATTCAATCAAGGAAACACTGCATGTTGGTGAAGGGCATATTGAAGAAGGATCAGCCGAGTGGTTCTTGTGGGAGAACAACTCCATTTGGCTCCCTAACTTCACACACCATCAGGCTTCCAAGCAGCTCTCAAGGAAACTCAGTTTTCACACTCTATGCTTAGTGCTTTTTGTGTTGCAAGACTGAAATGAAGCTTGGAGAGCATTACACACAAACGAATGCTCCACATGCGGGTTTCACATGCCACCAACTCCACATTCACAGTCAACTTCAGCGCCACAGCCGTTTTCAGATAGCCCTCAATGCAAAGGCTCTAGACGCAAATATTGGTGTGAGAGCTAATTCAATCAAGGAAACACTGCATGTTGGTGAAAGGCATATTGAAGAAGGATCAGCCGAGTGGTTCTTGTGGGAGAACAACTCCATTTGGCTCCCTAACTTCACACACCATCAGGCTTCCAAGCAGCTCTCAAGGAAACTCAGTTTTCACACTCTATGCTTAGTGCTCTTTGAGTGCATTATCTAGGAATGAACCTGGTAGAGCATCCTACACAAACGAATGCTCCACATGCGGGTTTCACATGCCTCCAACTCCACATTCACAGTCAACTTCAGCGCCACAGCCGTTTTCAGATAGCCCTCAAAGCAAAGGCTCTAGACGCAAATATTGGTGTGAGAGCTAATTCAATCAAGGAAACACTGCATGTTAGTGAAGGGCATACTGAAGAAGAATCAGCCGAGTGGTTCTTGTGGGAGAACAACTCCATTTGGCTCACTAACTTCACACACCATCAGGCTTCCAAGCAGCTCTCAAGGAAACTCAGTTTTCACATTCTATGCTTAGTGCTCTTTGAGTGCCTAGGACTGAAATGAAGCTTGCAGAGCATCCCACATAAACGAATGCTCCACATGCGGGTTTCACATGCCACCAACTCCACATTCACAGGCAACTTCAGCGCCACAGCCATTTTCAGATAGCCCTCAATGCAAAGGCTCTAGACGCAAATATTGGTGTGAGAGCTAATTCAATCAAGGAAACACTGCATGTTGGTGAAGGGCATATTGAAGAAGGATCAGCCGAGTGGTTCTTGTGGGAGAACAACTCCATTTGGCTCACTAACTTCACACACCATCAGGCTTCCAAGCAGCTCTCAAGGAAACTCAGTTTTCACACTCTATGCTTAGTGCCCTTTGTATGGCTAGGACTGAAATGAACCTGGTAGAGCATCCCACACAAACGAATGCTCCACATGCGGGTTTCACATGCCACCAACTCCACATTCACAGGCAACTTCAGCGCCACAGCCGTTTTCAGATAGCCCTCAATGCAAAGGCTCTAGACGCAAATATTGGTGTGAGAGCTAATTCAATCAAGGAAACACTGCATGTTGGTGAAGGGCATACTGAAGAAGAATCAGCCGAGTGGTTCTTGTGGGAGAACAACTCCATTTGGCTCACTAACTTCACACACCATCAGGCTTCCAAGCAGCTCTCAAGGAAACTCAGTTTTCACACTCTATGCTTAGTGCTCTTTGTGTGCCTAGGACTGAAATGAAGCTTGGTCAGCATCCCACACAAACGAATGCTCCACATGCGGGTTTCACATGCCACCAACTCCACATTCACAGGCAACTTCAGCGCCACAGCCATTTGCAGATAGCCCTCAATGCAAAGGCTCTAGACGCAAATATTGGTGTGAGAGCTAATTCAATGAAGGAAACACTGCATGTTGGTGAAGGGCATATTGAAGAAGGATCAGCCGAGTGGTTCTTGTGGGAGAACAACTCCATTTGGCTCCCTAACTTCACACACCATCAGGCTTCCAAGCAGCTCTCAAGGAAACTCAGTTTTCACACTCTATGCTTAGTGCTCTTTGAGTGCCTAGGACTGAAATGAAGCTTGGAGAGCATCCCACATAAACGAATGCTCCACATGCGGGTTTCACATGCCACCAACTCCACATTCACAGGCAACTTCAGCGCCACAGCCGTTTTCAGATAGCCCTCAATGCAAAGGCTCTAGACGCAAATATTGGTGTGAGAGCTAATTCAATCAAGGAAACACTGCATGTTGGTGAAGGGCATATTGAAGAAGGATCAGCCGAGTGGTTCTTGTGGGAGAACAACTCCATTTGGCTCCCTAACTTCACACACCATCAGGCTTCCAAGCAGCTCTCAAGGAAACTCAGTTTTCACACTCTATGCTTAGTGCTCTTTGAGTGCCTAGGACTGAAATGAAGCTTGGAGAGCATCCCACATAAACGAATGCTCTACATACGGGTTTCACATGCCACCAACTCCACATTCACAGGCAACTTCAGCGACACAGCCATTTTCAGATAGCCCTCAATGCAAAGGCTCTAGACGCAAATATTGGTGTGAGAGCTAATTCAATCAAGGAAACACTGCATGTTGGTGAAGGGCATACTGAAGAAGAATCAGCCGAGTGGTTCTTGTGGGAGAACAACTCCATTTGGCTCACTAACTTCACACACCATCAGGCTTCCAAGCAGCTCTCAAGGAAACTCAGTTTTCACACTCTATGCTTAGTGCTCTTTGAGTGCCTAGGACTGAAATGAAGCTTGGAGAGCATCCCACATAAACGAATGCTCCACATGCGGGTTTCACATGCCACCAACTCCACATTCACAGGCAACTTCAGCGCCACAGCTGTTTTCAGATAGCCCTCAATGCAAAGGCTCTAGACGCAAATATTGGTGTGAGAGCTAATTCAATCAAGGAAACACTGCATGTTGGTGAAGGGCATATTGAAGAAGGATCAGCCGAGTGGTTCTTGTGGGAGAACAACTCCATTTGCCTCACTAACTTCACACACCATCAGGCTTCCAAGCAGCTCTCAAGGAAACTCAGTTTTCACACTCTATGCTTAGTGCCCTTTGTATGGCTAGGACTGAAATGAACCTGGTAGAGCATCCCACACAAACGAATGCTCCACATGCGGGTTTCACATGCCACCAACTCCACATTCACAGTCAACTTCAGCGCCACAGCCGTTTTCAGATAGCCCTCAATGCAAAGGCTCTAGACGCAAATATTGGTGTGAGAGCTAATTCAATCAAGGAAACACTGCATGTTGGTGAAGGGCATATTGAAGAAGGATCAGCCGAGTGGTTCTTGTGGGAGAACAACTCCATTTGGCTCCCTAACTTCACACACCATCAGGCTTCCAAGCAGCTCTCAAGGAAACTCAGTTTTCACACTCTATGCTTAGTGCCCTTTGAGTGCATTATCTAGGAATGAACCTGGTAGAGCATCCTACACAAACGAATGCTCCACATGCGGGTTTCACATGCCTCCAACTCCACATTCACAGTCAACTTCAGCGCCACAGCCGTTTTCAGATAGCCCTCAAAGCAAAGGCTCTAGACGCAAATATTGGTGTGAGAGCTAATTCAATCAAGGAAACACTGCATGTTGGTGAAGGGCATATTGAAGAAGGATCAGCCGAGTGGTTCTTGTGGGAGAACAACTCCATTTGGCTCACTAACTTCACACACCATCAGGCTTCCAAGCAGCTCTCAAGGAAACTCAGTTTTCACACTCTATGCTTAGTGCTCTTTGTGTGCCTAGGACTGAAATGAAGCTTGGTGAGCATCCCACACAAACGAATTCTCCACATGCGGGTTTCACATGCCACCAACTCCACATTCACAGGCAACTTCAGCGCCACAGCCATTTGCAGATAGCCCTCAATGCAAAGGCTCTAGACGCAAATATTGGTGTGAGAGCTAATTCAATCAAGGAAACACTGCATGTTGGTGAAGGGCATATTGAAGAAGGATCAGCCGAGTGGTTCTTGTGGGAGAACAACTCCATTTGGCTCACTGACTTCACACACCATCAGGCTTCCAAGCAGCTCTCAAGGAAACTCAGTTTTCACACTCTATGCTTAGTGCTCTTTGAGTGCCTAGGACTGAAATGAAGCTTGGAGAGCATCCCACATAAACCAATGCTCCAAATGCAGGTTTCACATGCCAACAATTCCACATTCACAGGCAACTTCAGCGCCACAGCCGTTTTCAGATAGCCCTCAATGCAAAGGCTCTAGACGCAAATATTGGTGTGAGAGCTAATTCAATCAAGGAAACACTGCATGTTGGTGAAGGGCATATTGAAGAAGGATCAGCCGAGTGGTTCTTGTGGGAGAACAACTCCATTTGCCTCACTAACTTCACACACCATCAGGCTTCCAAGCAGCTCTCAAGGAAACTCAGTTTTCACACTCTATGCTTAGTGCCCTTTGAGTGCCTAGGACTGAAATGAAGCTTGGAGAGCATCCCACATAAACGAATGCTCCACATGCGGGTTTCACATGCCACCAACTCCACATTCACAGTCAACTTCAGCGCCACAGCCGTTTTCAGATAGCCCTCAATGCAAAGGCTCTAGACGCAAATATTGGTGTGAACGCTAATTCAATCAAGGGAAGACTGCATGTTGGTGAAGGGCATATTGAAGAAGGATCAGCCGAGTGGTTCTTGTGGGAGAACAACTCCATTTGGCTCACTGACTTCACACACCATCAGGCTTCCAAGCAGCTCTCAAGGAAACTCAGTTTTCACACTCTATTCTTATTGCCCTTTGAGTGCATTATCTAGGAATGAACCTGGTAGAGCATCCCACACAAACGAATGCTCCACATGCGGGTTTCACATGCCACCAACTCCACATTCACAGTCAACTTCAGCGCCACAGCCGTTTTCAGATAGCCCTCAATGCAAAGGCTCTAGACGCAAATATTGGTGTGAGAGCTAATTCAATCAAGGAAACACTGCATGTTGGTGAAGGGCATATTGAAGAAGGATCAGCCGAGTGGTTCTTGTGGGAGAACAACTCCATTTGGCTCCCTAACTTCACACACCATCAGGCTTCCAAGCAGCTCTCAAGGAAACTCAGTTTTCACACTCTATGCTTAGTGCCCTTTGAGTGCATTATCTAGGAATGAACCTGGTAGAGCATCCTACACAAACGAATGCTCCACATGCGGGTTTCACATGCCTCCAACTCCACATTCACAGTCAACTTCAGCGCCACAGCCGTTTTCAGATAGCCCTCAAAGCAAAGGCTCTAGACGCAAATATTGGTGTGAGAGCTAATTCAATCAAGGAAACACTGCATGTTGGTGAAGGGCATATTGAAGAAGGATCAGCCGAGTGGTTCTTGTGGGAGAACAACTCCATTTGGCTCACTAACTTCACACACCATCAGGCTTCCAAGCAGCTCTCAAGGAAACTCAGTTTTCACACTCTATGCTTAGTGCTCTTTGTGTGCCTAGGACTGAAATGAAGCTTGGTGAGCATCCCACACAAACGAATTCTCCACATGCGGGTTTCACATGCCACCAACTCCACATTCACAGGCAACTTCAGCGCCACAGCCATTTGCAGATAGCCCTCAATGCAAAGGCTCTAGACGCAAATATTGGTGTGAGAGCTAATTCAATCAAGGAAACACTGCATGTTGGTGAAGGGCATATTGAAGAAGGATCAGCCGAGTGGTTCTTGTGGGAGAACAACTCCATTTGGCTCACTGACTTCACACACCATCAGGCTTCCAAGCAGCTCTCAAGGAAACTCAGTTTTCACACTCTATGCTTAGTGCTCTTTGAGTGCCTAGGACTGAAATGAAGCTTGGAGAGCATCCCACATAAACCAATGCTCCAAATGCAGGTTTCACATGCCAACAATTCCACATTCACAGGCAACTTCAGCGCCACAGCCGTTTTCAGATAGCCCTCAATGCAAAGGCTCTAGACGCAAATATTGGTGTGAGAGCTAATTCAATCAAGGAAACACTGCATGTTGGTGAAGGGCATATTGAAGAAGGATCAGCCGAGTGGTTCTTGTGGGAGAACAACTCCATTTGCCTCACTAACTTCACACACCATCAGGCTTCCAAGCAGCTCTCAAGGAAACTCAGTTTTCACACTCTATGCTTAGTGCCCTTTGAGTGCCTAGGACTGAAATGAAGCTTGGAGAGCATCCCACATAAACGAATGCTCCACATGCGGGTTTCACATGCCACCAACTCCACATTCACAGTCAACTTCAGCGCCACAGCCGTTTTCAGATAGCCCTCAATGCAAAGGCTCTAGACGCAAATATTGGTGTGAACGCTAATTCAATCAAGGGAAGACTGCATGTTGGTGAAGGGCATATTGAAGAAGGATCAGCCGAGTGGTTCTTGTGGGAGAACAACTCCATTTGGCTCACTGACTTCACACACCATCAGGCTTCCTAGCAGCTCTCAAGGAAACTCAGTTTTCACACTCTATTCTTATTGCCCTTTGAGTGCATTATCTAGGAATGAACCTGGTAGAGCATCCCACACAAACGAATGCTCCACATGCGGGTTTCACATGCCACCAACTCCACATTCACAGGCAACTTCAGCGCCACAGCCGTTTTCAGATAGCCCTCAATGCAAAGGCTCTAGACGCAAATATTGGTGTGAGAGCTAATTCAATCAAGGAAACACTGCATGTTGGTGAAGGGCATACTGAAGAAGAATCAGCCGAGTGGTTCTTGTGGGAGAACAACTCCATTTGGCTCACTAACTTCACACACCATCAGGCTTCCAAGCAGCTCTCAAGGAAACTCAGTTTTCACACTCTATGCTTAGTGCTCTTTGAGTGCCTAGGACTGAAATGAAGCTTGGAGAGCATCCCACATAAACGAATGCTCCACATGCGGGTTTCACATGCCACCAACTCCACATTCACAGGCAACTTCAGCGCCACAGCCGTTTTCAGATAGCCCTCAATGCAAAGGCTCTAGACGCAAATATTGGTGTGAGAGCTAATTCAATCAAGGAAACACTGCATGTTGGTGAAGGGCATATTGAAGAAGGATCAGCCGAGTGGTTCTTGTGGGAGAACAACTCCATTTGGCTCACTAACTTCACACACCATCAGGCTTCCAAGCAGCTCTCAAGGAAACTCAGTTTTCACACTCTATGCTTAGTGCTTTTTGTGTGCCTAGGACTGAAATGAAGCTTGGAGAGCATTACACACAAACGAATGCTCCACATGCGGGTTTCACATGCCACCAACTAAACATTCACAGGCAACTTCAGCGCCACAGCCGTTTTCAGATAGCCCTCAATGCAAAGGCTCTAGACGCAAATATTTGTGTGAGAGCTAATTCAATCAAGGAAACACTGCATGTTGGTGAAAGGCATATTGAAGAAGGATCAGCCGAGTGGTTCTTGTGGGAGAACAACTCCATTTGGCTCCCTAACTTCACACACCATCAGGCTTCCAAGCAGCTCTCAAGGAAACTCAGTTTTCACACTCTATGCTTAGTGCCCTTTGAGTGCATTATCTAGGAATGAACCTGGTAGAGCATCCTACACAAACGAATGCTCCACATGCGGGTTTCACATGCCTCCAACTCCACATTCACAGGCAACTTCAGCGCCACAGCCGTTTTCAGATAGCCCTCAAAGCAAAGGCTCTAGACGCAAATATTGGTGTGAGAGCTAATTCAATCAAGGAAACACTGCATGTTGGTGAAGGGCATATTGAAGAAGGATCAGCCGAGTTGTTCTTGTGGGAGAACAACTCCATTTGGCTCACTAACTTCACACACCATCAGGCTTCCAAGCAGCTCTCAAGGAAACTCAGTTTTCACACTCTATGCTTAGTGCTCTTTGTGTGCCTAGGACTGAAATGAAGCTTGGTGAGCATCCAACACAAACGAATTCTCCACATGCGGGTTTCACATGCCACCAACTCCACATTCACAGGCAACTTCAGCGCCACAGCCATTTGCAGATAGCCCTCAATGCAAAGGCTCTAGACGCAAATATTGGTGTGAGAGCTAATTCAATCAAGGAAACACTGCATGTTGGTGAAGGGCATATTGAAGAAGGATCAGCCGAGTGGTTCTTGTGGGAGAACAACTCCATTTGGCTCACTAACTTCACACACCATCAGGCTTCCAAGCAGCTCTCAAGGAAACTCAGTTTTCACACTCTATGCTTAGTGCTCTTTGAGTGCCTAGGACTGAAATGAAGCTTGGAGAGCATCCCACATAAACGAATGCTCCACATGCGGGTTTCACATGCCACCAACTAAACATTCACAGGCAACTTCAGCGCCACAGCCGTTTTCAGATAGCCCTCAATGCAAAGGCTCTAGACGCAAATATTGGTGTGAGAGCTAATTCAATCAAGGAAACACTGCATGTTGGTGAAAGGCATATTGAAGAAGGATCAGCCGAGTGGTTCTTGTGGGAGAACAACTCCATTTGGCTCCCTAACTTCACACACCATCAGGCTTCCAAGCAGCTCTCAAGGAAACTCAGTTTTCACACTCTATGCTTAGTGCCCTTTGAGTGCATTATCTAGGAATGAACCTGGTAGAGCATCCTACACAAACGAATGCTCCACATGCGGGTTTCACATGCCTCCAACTCCACATTCACAGGCAACTTCAGCGCCACAGCCGTTTTCAGATAGCCCTCAAAGCAAAGGCTCTAGACGCAAATATTGGTGTGAGAGCTAATTCAATCAAGGAAACACTGCATGTTGGTGAAGGGCATATTGAAGAAGGATCAGCCGAGTGGTTCTTGTGGGAGAACAACTCCATTTGGCTCACTAACTTCACACACCATCAGGCTTCCAAGCAGCTCTCAAGGAAACTCAGTTTTCACACTCTATGCTTAGTGCTCTTTGTGTGCCTAGGACTGAAATGAAGCTTGGTGAGCATCCCACACAAACGAATTCTCCACATGCGGGTTTCACATGCCACCAACTCCACATTCACAGGCAACTTCAGCGCCACAGCCATTTGCAGATAGCCCTCAATGCAAAGGCTCTAGACGCAAATATTGGTGTGAGAGCTAATTCAATCAAGGAAACACTGCATGTTGGTGAAGGGCATATTGAAGAAGGATCAGCCGAGTGGTTCTTGTGGGAGAACAACTCCATTTGGCTCCCTAACTTCACACACCATCAGGCTTCCAAGCAGCTCTCAAGGAAACTCAGTTTTCACACTCTATGCTTAGTGCTCTTTGAGTGCCTAGGACTGAAATGAAGCTTGGAGAGCATCCCACATAAACGAATGCTCCACATGCGGGTTTCACATGCCACCAACTCCACATTCACAGGCAACTTCAGCGCCACAGCCGTTTTCAGATAGCCCTCAATGCAAAGGCTCTAGACGCAAATATTGGTGTGAGAGCTAATTCAATCAAGGAAACACTGCATGTTGGTGAAGGGCATACTGAAGAAGAATCAGCCGAGTGGTTCTTGTGGGAGAACAACTCCATTTGGCTCACTAACTTCACACACCATCAGGCTTCCAAGCAGCTCTCAAGGAAACTCAGTTTTCACACTCTATGCTTAGTGCTCTTTGAGTGCCTAGGACTGAAATGAAGCTTGGAGAGCATCCCACATAAACGAATGCTCCACATGCGGGTTTCACATGCCACCAACTCCACATTCACAGGCAACTTCAGCGCCACAGCCGTTTTCAGATAGCCCTCAATGCAAAGGCTCTAGACGCAAATATTGGTGTGAGAGCTAATTCAATCAAGGAAACACTGCATGTTGGTGAAGGGCATATTGAAGAAGGATCAGCCGAGTGGTTCTTGTGGGAGAACAACTCCATTTGGCTCACTAACTTCACACACCATCAGGCTTCCAAGCAGCTCTCAAGGAAACTCAGTTTTCACACTCTATGCTTAGTGCCCTTTGTATGGCTAGGACTGAAATGAACCTGGTAGAGCATCCCACACAAACGAATGCTCCACATGCGGGTTTCACATGCCACCAACTCCACATTCACAGGCAACTTCAGCGCCACAGCCATTTGCAGATAGCCCTCAATGCAAAGGCTCTAGATGCAAATATTGGTGTGAGAGCTAATTCAATCAAGGAAACACTGCATGTTGGTGAAGGGCATATTGAAGAAGGATCAGCCGAGTGGTTCTTGTGGGAGAACAACTCCATTTGGCTCACTAACTTCACACACCATCAGGCTTCCAAGCAGCTCTCAAGGAAACTCAGTTTTCACACTCTATGCTTAGTGCTTTTTGTGTGCCTAGGACTGAAATGAAGCTTGGAGAGCATTACACACAAACGAATGCTCCACATGCGGGTTTCACATGCCACCAACTCCACATTCACAGTCAACTTCAGCGCCACAGCCGTTTTCAGATAGCCCTCAATGCAAAGGCTCTAGACGCAAATATTGGTGTGAGAGCTAATTCAATCAAGGAAACACTGCATGTTGGTGAAAGGCATATTGAAGAAGGATCAGCCGAGTGGTTCTTGTGGGAGAACAACTCCATTTGGCTCCCTAACTTCACACACCATCAGGCTTCCAAGCAGCTCTCAAGGAAACTCAGTTTTCACACTCTATGCTTAGTGCTCTTTGAGTGCATTATCTAGGAATGAACCTGGTAGAGCATCCCACACAAACGAATGCTCCACATGCGGGTTTCACATGCCTCCAACTCCACATTCACAGTCAACTTCAGCGCCACAGCCGTTTTCAGATAGCCCTCAAAGCAAAGGCTCTAGACGCAAATATTGGTGTGAGAGCTAATTCAATCAAGGAAACACTGCATGTTGGTGAAGGGCATATTGAAGAAGGATCAGCCGAGTGGTTCTTGTGGGAGAACAACTCCATTTGGCTCCCTAACTTCACACACCATCAGGCTTCCAAGCAGCTCTCAAGGAAACTCAGTTTTCACACTCTATGCTTAGTGCTCTTTGAGTGCCTAGGACTGAAATGAAGCTTGGAGAGCATCCCACATAAACGAATGCTCCACATGCGGGTTTCACATGCCACCAACTCCACATTCACAGGCAACTTCAGCGCCACAGCCGTTTTCAGATAGCCCTCAATGCAAAGGCTCTAGACGCAAATATTGGTGTGAGAGCTAATTCAATCAAGGAAACACTGCATGTTGGTGAAGGGCATACTGAAGAAGAATCAGCCCAGTGGTTCTTGTGGGAGAACAACTCCATTTGGCTCACTAACTTCACACACCATCAGGCTTCCAAGCAGCTCTCAAGGAAACTCAGTTTTCACACTCTATGCTTAGTGCTCTTTGAGTGCCTAGGACTGAAATGAAGCTTGGAGAGCATCCCACATAAACGAATGCTCCACATGCGGGTTTCACATGCCACCAACTCCACATTCACAGGCAACTTCAGCGCCACAGCCATTTTCAGATAGCCCTCAATGCAAAGGCTCTAGACGCAAATATTGGTGTGAGAGCTAATTCAATCAAGGAAACACTGCATGTTGGTGAAGGGCATATTGAAGAAGGATCAGCCGAGTGGTTCTTGTGGGAGAACAACTCCATTTGCCTCACTAACTTCACACACCATCAGGCTTCCAAGCAGCTCTCAAGGAAACTCAGTTTTCACACTCTATGCTTAGTGCCCTTTGTATGGCTAGGACTGAAATGAACCTGGTAGAGCATCCCACACAAACGAATGCTCCACATGCGGGTTTCACATGCCACCAACTCCACATTCACAGTCAACTTCAGCGCCACAGCCGTTTTCAGATAGCCCTCAATGCAAAGGCTCTAGACGCAAATATTGGTGTGAGAGCTAATTCAATCAAGGAAACACTGCATGTTGGTGAAGGGCATATTGAAGAAGGATCAGCCGAGTGGTTCTTGTGGGAGAACAACTCCATTTGGCTCCCTAACTTCACACACCATCAGGCTTCCAAGCAGCTCTCAAGGAAACTCAGTTTTCACACTCTATGCTTAGTGCCCTTTGAGTGCATTATCTAGGAATGAACCTGGTAGAGCATCCTACACAAACGAATGCTCCACATGCGGGTTTCACATGCCTCCAACTCCACATTCACAGTCAACTTCAGCGCCACAGCCGTTTTCAGATAGCCCTCAAAGCAAAGGCTCTAGACGCAAATATTGGTGTGAGAGCTAATTCAATCAAGGAAACACTGCATGTTGGTGAAGGGCATATTGAAGAAGGATCAGCCGAGTGGTTCTTGTGGGAGAACAACTCCATTTGGCTCACTAACTTCACACACCATCAGGCTTCCAAGCAGCTCTCAAGGAAACTCAGTTTTCACACTCTATGCTTAGTGCTCTTTGTGTGCCTAGGACTGAAATGAAGCTTGGTGAGCATCCCACACAAACGAATTCTCCACATGCGGGTTTCACATGCCACCAACTCCACATTCACAGGCAACTTCAGCGCCACAGCCATTTGCAGATAGCCCTCAATGCAAAGGCTCTAGACGCAAATATTGGTGTGAGAGCTAATTCAATCAAGGAAACACTGCATGTTGGTGAAGGGCATATTGAAGAAGGATCAGCCGAGTGGTTCTTGTGGGAGAACAACTCCATTTGGCTCACTGACTTCACACACCATCAGGCTTCCAAGCAGCTCTCAAGGAAACTCAGTTTTCACACTCTATGCTTAGTGCTCTTTGAGTGCCTAGGACTGAAATGAAGCTTGGAGAGCATCCCACATAAACCAATGCTCCAAATGCAGGTTTCACATGCCACCAATTCCACATTCACAGGCAACTTCAGCGCCACAGCCGTTTTCAGATAGCCCTCAAAGCAAAGGCTCTAGACGCAAATATTGGTGTGAGAGCTAATTCAATCAAGGAAACACTGCATGTGGGTGAAGGGCATATTGAAGAAGGATCAGCCGAGTGGTTCTTGTGGGAGAACAACTCCATTTGCCTCACTAACTTCACACACCATCAGGCTTCCAAGCAGCTCTCAAGGAAACTCAGTTTTCACACTCTATGCTTAGTGCCCTTTGAGTGCCTAGGACTGAAATGAAGCTTGGAGAGCATCCCACATAAACGAATGCTCCACATGCGGGTTTCACATGCCACCAACTCCACATTCACAGTCAACTTCAGCGCCACAGCCGTTTTCAGATAGCCCTCAATGCAAAGGCTCTAGACGCAAATATTGGTGTGAACGCTAATTCAATCAAGGGAAGACTGCATGTTGGTGAAGGGCATATTGAAGAAGGATCAGCCGAGTGGTTCTTGTGGGAGAACAACTCCATTTGGCTCACTGACTTCACACACCATCAGGCTTCCTAGCAGCTCTCAAGGAAACTCAGTTTTCACACTCTATTCTTATTGCCCTTTGAGTGCATTATCTAGGAATGAACCTGGTAGAGCATCCCACACAAACGAATGCTCCACATGCGGGTTTCACATGCCACCAACTCCACATTCACAGTCAACTTCAGCGCCACAGCCGTTTTCAGATAGCCCTCAATGCAAAGGCTCTAGACGCAAATATTGGTGTGAGAGCTAATTCAATCAAGGAAACACTGCATGTTGGTGAAGGGCATATTGAAGAAGGATCAGCCGAGTGGTTCTTGTGGGAGAACAACTCCATTTGGCTCCCTAACTTCACACACCATCAGGCTTCCAAGCAGCTCTCAAGGAAACTCAGTTTTCACACTCTATGCTTAGTGCCCTTTGAGTGCATTATCTAGGAATGAACCTGGTAGAGCATCCTACACAAACGAATGCTCCACATGCGGGTTTCACATGCCTCCAACTCCACATTCACAGTCAACTTCAGCGCCACAGCCGTTTTCAGATAGCCCTCAAAGCAAAGGCTCTAGACGCAAATATTGGTGTGAGAGCTAATTCAATCAAGGAAACACTGCATGTTGGTGAAGGGCATATTGAAGAAGGATCAGCTGAGTGGTTCTTGTGGGAGAACAACTCCATTTGGCTCACTAACTTCACACACCATCAGGCTTCCAAGCAGCTCTCAAGGAAACTCAGTTTTCACACTCTATGCTTAGTGCTCTTTGTGTGCCTAGGACTGAAATGAAGCTTGGTGAGCATCCCACACAAACGAATTCTCCACATGCGGGTTTCACATGCCACCAACTCCACATTCACAGGCAACTTCAGCGCCACAGCCATTTGCAGATAGCCCTCAATGCAAAGGCTCTAGACGCAAATATTGGTGTGAGAGCTAATTCAATCAAGGAAACACTGCATGTTGGTGAAGGGCATATTGAAGAAGGATCAGCCGAGTGGTTCTTGTGGGAGAACAACTCCATTTGGCTCACTGACTTCACACACCATCAGGCTTCCAAGCAGCTCTCAAGGAAACTCAGTTTTCACACTCTATGCTTAGTGCTCTTTGAGTGCCTAGGACTGAAATGAAGCTTGGAGAGCATCCCACATAAACCAATGCTCCAAATGCAGGTTTCACATGCCACCAATTCCACATTCACAGGCAACTTCAGCGCCACAGCCGTTTTCAGATAGCCCTCAATGCAAAGGCTCTAGACGCAAATATTGGTGTGAGAGCTAATTCAATCAAGGAAACACTGCATGTTGGTGAAGGGCATATTGAAGAAGGATCAGCCGAGTGGTTCTTGTGGGAGAACAACTCCATTTGCCTCACTAACTTCACACACCATCAGGCTTCCAAGCAGCTCTCAAGGAAACTCAGTTTTCACACTCTATGCTTAGTGCCCTTTGAGTGCCTAGGACTGAAATGAAGCTTGGAGAGCATCCCACATAAACGAATGCTCCACATGCGGGTTTCACATGCCACCAACTCCACATTCACAGTCAACTTCAGCGCCACAGCCGTTTTCAGATAGCCCTCAATGCAAAGGCTCTAGACGCAAATATTGGTGTGAACGCTAATTCAATCAAGGGAAGACTGCATGTTGGTGAAGGGCATATTGAAGAAGGATCAGCCGAGTGGTTCTTGTGGGAGAACAACTCCATTTGGCTCACTGACTTCACACACCATCAGGCTTCCTAGCAGCTCTCAAGGAAACTCAGTTTTCACACTCTATTCTTATTGCCCTTTGAGTGCATTATCTAGGAATGAACCTGGTAGAGCATCCCACACAAACGAATGCTCCACATGCGGGTTTCACATGCCACCAACTAAACATTCACAGGCAACTTCAGCGCCACAGCCGTTTTCAGATAGCCCTCAATGCAAAGGCTCTAGACGCAAATATTTGTGTGAGAGCTAATTCAATCAAGGAAACACTGCATGTTGGTGAAAGGCATATTGAAGAAGGATCAGCCGAGTGGTTCTTGTGGGAGAACAACTCCATTTGGCTCCCTAACTTCACACACCATCAGGCTTCCAAGCAGCTCTCAAGGAAACTCAGTTTTCACACTCTATGCTTAGTGCCCTTTGAGTGCATTATCTAGGAATGAACCTGGTAGAGCATCCTACACAAACGAATGCTCCACATGCGGGTTTCACATGCCTCCAACTCCACATTCACAGGCAACTTCAGCGCCACAGCCGTTTTCAGATAGCCCTCAAAGCAAAGGCTCTAGACGCAAATATTGGTGTGAGAGCTAATTCAATCAAGGAAACACTGCATGTTGGTGAAGGGCATATTGAAGAAGGATCAGCCGAGTGGTTCTTCTGGGAGAACAACTCCATTTGGCTCACTAACTTCACACACCATCAGGCTTCCAAGCAGCTCTCAAGGAAACTCAGTTTTCACACTCTATGCTTAGTGCTCTTTGTGTGCCTAGGACTGAAATGAAGCTTGGTGAGCATCCCACACAAACGAATTCTCCACATGCGGGTTTCACATGCCACCAACTCCACATTCACAGGCAACTTCAGCGCCACAGCCATTTGCAGATAGCCCTCAATGCAAAGGCTCTAGACGCAAATATTGGTGTGAGAGCTAATTCAATCAAGGAAACACTGCATGTTGGTGAAGGGCATATTGAAGAAGGATCAGCCGAGTGGTTCTTGTGGGAGAACAACTCCATTTGGCTCCCTAACTTCACACACCATCAGGCTTCCAAGCAGCTCTCAAGGAAACTCAGTTTTCACACTCTATGCTTAGTGCTCTTTGAGTGCCTAGGACTGAAATGAAGCTTGGAGAGCATCCCACATAAACGAATGCTCCACATGCGGGTTTCACATGCCACCAACTAAACATTCACAGGCAACTTCAGCGCCACAGCCGTTTTCAGATAGCCCTCAATGCAAAGGCTCTAGACGCAAATATTGGTGTGAGAGCTAATTCAATCAAGGAAACACTGCATGTTGGTGAAAGGCATATTGAAGAAGGATCAGCCGAGTGGTTCTTGTGGGAGAACAACTCCATTTGGCTCCCTAACTTCACACACCATCAGGCTTCCAAGCAGCTCTCAAGGAAACTCAGTTTTCACACTCTATGCTTAGTGCCCTTTGAGTGCATTATCTAGGAATGAACCTGGTAGAGCATCCTACACAAACGAATGCTCCACATGCGGGTTTCACATGCCTCCAACTCCACATTCACAGGCAACTTCAGCGCCACAGCCGTTTTCAGATAGCCCTCAAAGCAAAGGCTCTAGACGCAAATATTGGTGTGAGAGCTAATTCAATCAAGGAAACACTGCATGTTGGTGAAGGGCATATTGAAGAAGGATCAGCCGAGTGGTTCTTGTGGGAGAACAACTCCATTTGGCTCACTAACTTCACACACCATCAGGCTTCCAAGCAGCTCTCAAGGAAACTCAGTTTTCACACTCTATGCTTAGTGCTCTTTGTGTGCCTAGGACTGAAATGAAGCTTGGTGAGCATTACACACAAACGAATTCTCCACATGCGGGTTTCACATGCCACCAACTCCACATTCACAGGCAACTTCAGCGCCACAGCCATTTGCAGATAGCCCTCAATGCAAAGGCTCTAGACGCAAATATTGGTGTGAGAGCTAATTCAATCAAGGAAACACTGCATGTTGGTGAAGGGCATATTGAAGAAGGATCAGCCGAGTGGTTCTTGTGGGAGAACAACTCCATTTGGCTCCCTAACTTCACACACCATCAGGCTTCCAAGCAGCTCTCAAGGAAACTCAGTTTTCACACTCTATGCTTAGTGCTCTTTGAGTGCCTAGGACTGAAATGAAGCTTGGAGAGCATCCCACATAAACGAATGCTCCACATGCGGGTTTCACATGCCACCAACTCCACATTCACAGGCAACTTCAGCGCCACAGCCGTTTTCAGATAGCCCTCAATGCAAAGGCTCTAGACGCAAATATTGGTGTGAGAGCTAATTCAATCAAGGAAACACTGCATGTTGGTGAAGGGCATACTGAAGAAGAATCAGCCGAGTGGTTCTTGTGGGAGAACAACTCCATTTGGCTCACTAACTTCACACACCATCAGGCTTCCAAGCAGCTCTCAAGGAAACTCAGTTTTCACACTCTATGCTTAGTGCTCTTTGAGTGCCTAGGACTGAAATGAAGCTTGGAGAGCATCCCACATAAACGAATGCTCCACATGCGGGTTTCACATGCCACCAACTCCACATTCACAGGCAACTTCAGCGCCACAGCCGTTTTCAGATAGCCCTCAATGCAAAGGCTCTAGACGCAAATATTGGTGTGAGAGCTAATTCAATCAAGGAAACACTGCATGTTGGTGAAGGGCATATTGAAGAAGGATCAGCCGAGTGGTTCTTGTGGGAGAACAACTCCATTTGGCTCACTAACTTCACACACCATCAGGCTTCCAAGCAGCTCTCAAGGAAACTCAGTTTTCACACTCTATGCTTAGTGCCCTTTGTATGGCTAGGACTGAAATGAACCTGGTAGAGCATCCCACACAAACGAATGCTCCACATGCGGGTTTCACATGCCACCAACTCCACATTCACAGGCAACTTCAGCGCCACAGCCATTTGCAGATAGCCCTCAATGCAAAGGCTCTAGATGCAAATATTGGTGTGAGAGCTAATTCAATCAAGGAAACACTGCATGTTGGTGAAGGGCATATTGAAGAAGGATCAGCCGAGTGGTTCTTGTGGGAGAACAACTCCATTTGGCTCACTAACTTCACACACCATCAGGCTTCCAAGCAGCTCTCAAGGAAACTCAGTTTTCACACTCTATGCTTAGTGCTTTTTGTGTGCCTAGGACTGAAATGAAGCTTGGAGAGCATTACACACAAACGAATGCTCCACATGCGGGTTTCACATGCCACCAACTCCACATTCACAGTCAACTTCAGCGCCACAGCCGTTTTCAGATAGCCCTCAATGCAAAGGCTCTAGACGCAAATATTGGTGTGAGAGCTAATTCAATCAAGGAAACACTGCATGTTGGTGAAAGACATATTGAAGAAGGATCAGCCGAGTGGTTCTTGTGGGAGAACAACTCCATTTGGCTCCCTAACTTCACACACCATCAGGCTTCCAAGCAGCTCTCAAGGAAACTCAGTTTTCACACTCTATGCTTAGTGCTCTTTGAGTGCATTATCTAGGAATGAACCTGGTAGAGCATCCTACACAAACGAATGCTCCACATGCGGGTTTCACATGCCTCCAACTCCACATTCACAGTCAACTTCAGCGCCACAGCCGTTTTCAGATAGCCCTCAAAGCAAAGGCTCTAGACGCAAATATTGGTGTGAGAGCTAATTCAATCAAGGAAACACTGCATGTTGGTGAAGGGGCATATTGAAGAAGGATCAGCCGAGTGGTTCTTGTGGGAGAACAACTCCATTTGGCTCCCTAACTTCACACACCATCAGGCTTCCAAGCAGCTCTCAAGGAAACTCAGTTTTCACACTCTATGCTTAGTGCTCTTTGAGTGCCTAGGACTGAAATGAAGCTTGGAGAGCATCCCACATAAACGAATGCTCCACATGCGGGTTTCACATGCCACCAACTCCACATTCACAGGCAACTTCAGCGCCACAGCCGTTTTCAGATAGCCCTCAATGCAAAGGCTCTAGACGCAAATATTGGTGTGAGAGCTAATTCAATCAAGGAAACACTGCATGTTGGTGAAGGGCATACTGAAGAAGAATCAGCCCAGTGGTTCTTGTGGGAGAACAACTCCATTTGGCTCACTAACTTCACACACCATCAGGCTTCCAAGCAGCTCTCAAGGAAACTCAGTTTTCACACTCTATGCTTAGTGCCCTTTGAGTGCATTATCTAGGAATGAACCTGGTAGAGCATCCCACACAAACGAATGCTCCACATGCGGGTTTCACATGCCACCAACTAAACATTCACAGGCAACTTCAGCGCCACAGCCGTTTTCAGATAGCCCTCAATGCAAAGGCTCTAGACGCAAATATTTGTGTGAGAGCTAATTCAATCAAGGAAACACTGCATGTTGGTGAAAGGCATATTGAAGAAGGATCAGCCGAGTGGTTCTTGTGGGAGAACAACTCCATTTGGCTCCCTAACTTCACACACCATCAGGCTTCCAAGCAGCTCTCAAGGAAACTCAGTTTTCACACTCTATGCTTAGTGCCCTTTGAGTGCATTATCTAGGAATGAACCTGGTAGAGCATCCTACACAAACGAATGCTCCACATGCGGGTTTCACATGCCTCCAACTCCACATTCACAGGCAACTTCAGCGCCACAGCCGTTTTCAGATAGCCCTCAAAGCAAAGGCTCTAGACGCAAATATTGGTGTGAGAGCTAATTCAATCAAGGAAACACTGCATGTTGGTGAAGGGCATATTGAAGAAGGATCAGCCGAGTGGTTCTTCTGGGAGAACAACTCCATTTGGCTCACTAACTTCACACACCATCAGGCTTCCAAGCAGCTCTCAAGGAAACTCAGTTTTCACACTCTATGCTTAGTGCTCTTTGTGTGCCTAGGACTGAAATGAAGCTTGGTGAGCATCCCACACAAACGAATTCTCCACATGCGGGTTTCACATGCCACCAACTCCACATTCACAGGCAACTTCAGCGCCACAGCCATTTGCAGATAGCCCTCAATGCAAAGGCTCTAGACGCAAATATTGGTGTGAGAGCTAATTCAATCAAGGAAACACTGCATGTTGGTGAAGGGCATATTGAAGAAGGATCAGCCGAGTGGTTCTTGTGGGAGAACAACTCCATTTGGCTCCCTAACTTCACACACCATCAGGCTTCCAAGCAGCTCTCAAGGAAACTCAGTTTTCACACTCTATGCTTAGTGCTCTTTGAGTGCCTAGGACTGAAATGAAGCTTGGAGAGCATCCCACATAAACGAATGCTCCACATGCGGGTTTCACATGCCACCAACTAAACATTCACAGGCAACTTCAGCGCCACAGCCGTTTTCAGATAGCCCTCAATGCAAAGGCTCTAGACGCAAATATTGGTGTGAGAGCTAATTCAATCAAGGAAACACTGCATGTTGGTGAAAGGCATATTGAAGAAGGATCAGCCGAGTGGTTCTTGTGGGAGAACAACTCCATTTGGCTCCCTAACTTCACACACCATCAGGCTTCCAAGCAGCTCTCAAGGAAACTCAGTTTTCACACTCTATGCTTAGTGCCCTTTGAGTGCATTATCTAGGAATGAACCTGGTAGAGCATCCTACACAAACGAATGCTCCACATGCGGGTTTCACATGCCTCCAACTCCACATTCACAGGCAACTTCAGCGCCACAGCCGTTTTCAGATAGCCCTCAAAGCAAAGGCTCTAGACGCAAATATTGGTGTGAGAGCTAATTCAATCAAGGAAACACTGCATGTTGGTGAAGGGCATATTGAAGAAGGATCAGCCGAGTGGTTCTTGTGGGAGAACAACTCCATTTGGCTCACTAACTTCACACACCATCAGGCTTCCAAGCAGCTCTCAAGGAAACTCAGTTTTCACACTCTATGCTTAGTGCTCTTTGTGTGCCTAGGACTGAAATGAAGCTTGGTGAGCATTACACACAAACGAATTCTCCACATGCGGGTTTCACATGCCACCAACTCCACATTCACAGGCAACTTCAGCGCCACAGCCATTTGCAGATAGCCCTCAATGCAAAGGCTCTAGACGCAAATATTGGTGTGAGAGCTAATTCAATCAAGGAAACACTGCATGTTGGTGAAGGGCATATTGAAGAAGGATCAGCCGAGTGGTTCTTGTGGGAGAACAACTCCATTTGGCTCCCTAACTTCACACACCATCAGGCTTCCAAGCAGCTCTCAAGGAAACTCAGTTTTCACACTCTATGCTTAGTGCTCTTTGAGTGCCTAGGACTGAAATGAAGCTTGGAGAGCATCCCACATAAACGAATGCTCCACATGCGGGTTTCACATGCCACCAACTCCACATTCACAGGCAACTTCAGCGCCACAGCCGTTTTCAGATAGCCCTCAATGCAAAGGCTCTAGACGCAAATATTGGTGTGAGAGCTAATTCAATCAAGGAAACACTGCATGTTGGTGAAGGGCATACTGAAGAAGAATCAGCCGAGTGGTTCTTGTGGGAGAACAACTCCATTTGGCTCACTAACTTCACACACCATCAGGCTTCCAAGCAGCTCTCAAGGAAACTCAGTTTTCACACTCTATGCTTAGTGCTCTTTGAGTGCCTAGGACTGAAATGAAGCTTGGAGAGCATCCCACATAAACGAATGCTCCACATGCGGGTTTCACATGCCACCAACTCCACATTCACAGGCAACTTCAGCGCCACAGCCGTTTTCAGATAGCCCTCAATGCAAAGGCTCTAGACGCAAATATTGGTGTGAGAGCTAATTCAATCAAGGAAACACTGCATGTTGGTGAAGGGCATATTGAAGAAGGATCAGCCGAGTGGTTCTTGTGGGAGAACAACTCCATTTGGCTCACTAACTTCACACACCATCAGGCTTCCAAGCAGCTCTCAAGGAAACTCAGTTTTCACACTCTATGCTTAGTGCCCTTTGTATGGCTAGGACTGAAATGAACCTGGTAGAGCATCCCACACAAACGAATGCTCCACATGCGGGTTTCACATGCCACCAACTCCACATTCACAGGCAACTTCAGCGCCACAGCCATTTGCAGATAGCCCTCAATGCAAAGGCTCTAGATGCAAATATTGGTGTGAGAGCTAATTCAATCAAGGAAACACTGCATGTTGGTGAAGGGCATATTGAAGAAGGATCAGCCGAGTGGTTCTTGTGGGAGAACAACTCCATTTGGCTCACTAACTTCACACACCATCAGGCTTCCAAGCAGCTCTCAAGGAAACTCAGTTTTCACACTCTATGCTTAGTGCTTTTTGTGTGCCTAGGACTGAAATGAAGCTTGGAGAGCATTACACACAAACGAATGCTCCACATGCGGGTTTCACATGCCACCAACTCCACATTCACAGTCAACTTCAGCGCCACAGCCGTTTTCAGATAGCCCTCAATGCAAAGGCTCTAGACGCAAATATTGGTGTGAGAGCTAATTCAATCAAGGAAACACTGCATGTTGGTGAAAGACATATTGAAGAAGGATCAGCCGAGTGGTTCTTGTGGGAGAACAACTCCATTTGGCTCCCTAACTTCACACACCATCAGGCTTCCAAGCAGCTCTCAAGGAAACTCAGTTTTCACACTCTATGCTTAGTGCTCTTTGAGTGCATTATCTAGGAATGAACCTGGTAGAGCATCCTACACAAACGAATGCTCCACATGCGGGTTTCACATGCCTCCAACTCCACATTCACAGTCAACTTCAGCGCCACAGCCGTTTTCAGATAGCCCTCAAAGCAAAGGCTCTAGACGCAAATATTGGTGTGAGAGCTAATTCAATCAAGGAAACACTGCATGTTGGTGAAGGGCATATTGAAGAAGGATCAGCCGAGTGGTTCTTGTGGGAGAACAACTCCATTTGGCTCCCTAACTTCACACACCATCAGGCTTCCAAGCAGCTCTCAAGGAAACTCAGTTTTCACACTCTATGCTTAGTGCTCTTTGAGTGCCTAGGACTGAAATGAAGCTTGGAGAGCATCCCACATAAACGAATGCTCCACATGCGGGTTTCACATGCCACCAACTCCACATTCACAGGCAACTTCAGCGCCACAGCCGTTTTCAGATAGCCCTCAATGCAAAGGCTCTAGACGCAAATATTGGTGTGAGAGCTAATTCAATCAAGGAAACACTGCATGTTGGTGAAGGGCATACTGAAGAAGAATCAGCCCAGTGGTTCTTGTGGGAGAACAACTCCATTTGGCTCACTAACTTCACACACCATCAGGCTTCCAAGCAGCTCTCAAGGAAACTCAGTTTTCACACTCTATGCTTAGTGCTCTTTGTGTGCCTAGGACTGAAATGAAGCTTGGTGAGCATCCCACACAAACGAATTCTCCACATGCGGGTTTCACATGCCACCAACTCCACATTCACAGGCAACTTCAGCGCCACAGCCATTTGCAGATAGCCCTCAATGCAAAGGCTCTAGACGCAAATATTGGTGTGAGAGCTAATTCAATCAAGGAAACACTGCATGTTGGTGAAGGGCATATTGAAGAAGGATCAGCCGAGTGGTTCTTGTGGGAGAACAACTCCATTTGGCTCCCTAACTTCACACACCATCAGGCTTCCAAGCAGCTCTCAAGGAAACTCAGTTTTCACACTCTATGCTTAGTGCTCTTTGAGTGCCTAGGACTGAAATGAAGCTTGGAGAGCATCCCACATAAACGAATGCTCCACATGCGGGTTTCACATGCCACCAACTAAACATTCACAGGCAACTTCAGCGCCACAGCCGTTTTCAGATAGCCCTCAATGCAAAGGCTCTAGACGCAAATATTGGTGTGAGAGCTAATTCAATCAAGGAAACACTGCATGTTGGTGAAAGGCATATTGAAGAAGGATCAGCCGAGTGGTTCTTGTGGGAGAACAACTCCATTTGGCTCCCTAACTTCACACACCATCAGGCTTCCAAGCAGCTCTCAAGGAAACTCAGTTTTCACACTCTATGCTTAGTGCCCTTTGAGTGCATTATCTAGGAATGAACCTGGTAGAGCATCCTACACAAACGAATGCTCCACATGCGGGTTTCACATGCCTCCAACTCCACATTCACAGGCAACTTCAGCGCCACAGCCGTTTTCAGATAGCCCTCAAAGCAAAGGCTCTAGACGCAAATATTGGTGTGAGAGCTAATTCAATCAAGGAAACACTGCATGTTGGTGAAGGGCATATTGAAGAAGGATCAGCCGAGTGGTTCTTGTGGGAGAACAACTCCATTTGGCTCACTAACTTCACACACCATCAGGCTTCCAAGCAGCTCTCAAGGAAACTCAGTTTTCACACTCTATGCTTAGTGCTCTTTGTGTGCCTAGGACTGAAATGAAGCTTGGTGAGCATTACACACAAACGAATTCTCCACATGCGGGTTTCACATGCCACCAACTCCACATTCACAGGCAACTTCAGCGCCACAGCCATTTGCAGATAGCCCTCAATGCAAAGGCTCTAGACGCAAATATTGGTGTGAGAGCTAATTCAATCAAGGAAACACTGCATGTTGGTGAAGGGCATATTGAAGAAGGATCAGCCGAGTGGTTCTTGTGGGAGAACAACTCCATTTGGCTCCCTAACTTCACACACCATCAGGCTTCCAAGCAGCTCTCAAGGAAACTCAGTTTTCACACTCTATGCTTAGTGCTCTTTGAGTGCCTAGGACTGAAATGAAGCTTGGAGAGCATCCCACATAAACGAATGCTCCACATGCGGGTTTCACATGCCACCAACTAAACATTCACAGGCAACTTCAGCGCCACAGCCGTTTTCAGATAGCCCTCAATGCAAAGGCTCTAGACGCAAATATTGGTGTGAGAGCTAATTCAATCAAGGAAACACTGCATGTTGGTGAAAGGCATATTGAAGAAGGATCAGCCGAGTGGTTCTTGTGGGAGAACAACTCCATTTGGCTCCCTAACTTCACACACCATCAGGCTTCCAAGCAGCTCTCAAGGAAACTCAGTTTTCACACTCTATGCTTAGTGCCCTTTGAGTGCATTATCTAGGAATGAACCTGGTAGAGCATCCTACACAAACGAATGCTCCACATGCGGGTTTCACATGCCTCCAACTCCACATTCACAGGCAACTTCAGCGCCACAGCCGTTTTCAGATAGCCCTCAAAGCAAAGGCTCTAGACGCAAATATTGGTGTGAGAGCTAATTCAATCAAGGAAACACTGCATGTTGGTGAAGGGCATATTGAAGAAGGATCAGCCGAGTGGTTCTTGTGGGAGAACAACTCCATTTGGCTCACTAACTTCACACACCATCAGGCTTCCAAGCAGCTCTCAAGGAAACTCAGTTTTCACACTCTATGCTTAGTGCTCTTTGTGTGCCTAGGACTGAAATGAAGCTTGGTGAGCATTACACACAAACGAATTCTCCACATGCGGGTTTCACATGCCACCAACTCCACATTCACAGGCAACTTCAGCGCCACAGCCATTTGCAGATAGCCCTCAATGCAAAGGCTCTAGACGCAAATATTGGTGTGAGAGCTAATTCAATCAAGGAAACACTGCATGTTGGTGAAGGGCATATTGAAGAAGGATCAGCCGAGTGGTTCTTGTGGGAGAACAACTCCATTTGGCTCCCTAACTTCACACACCATCAGGCTTCCAAGCAGCTCTCAAGGAAACTCAGTTTTCACACTCTATGCTTAGTGCTCTTTGAGTGCCTAGGACTGAAATGAAGCTTGGAGAGCATCCCACATAAACGAATGCTCCACATGCGGGTTTCACATGCCACCAACTAAACATTCACAGGCAACTTCAGCGCCACAGCCGTTTTCAGATAGCCCTCAATGCAAAGGCTCTAGACGCAAATATTGGTGTGAGAGCTAATTCAATCAAGGAAACACTGCATGTTGGTGAAAGGCATATTGAAGAAGGATCAGCCGAGTGGTTCTTGTGGGAGAACAACTCCATTTGGCTCCCTAACTTCACACACCATCAGGCTTCCAAGCAGCTCTCAAGGAAACTCAGTTTTCACACTCTATGCTTAGTGCCCTTTGAGTGCATTATCTAGGAATGAACCTGGTAGAGCATCCTACACAAACGAATGCTCCACATGCGGGTTTCACATGCCTCCAACTCCACATTCACAGGCAACTTCAGCGCCACAGCCGTTTTCAGATAGCCCTCAAAGCAAAGGCTCTAGACGCAAATATTGGTGTGAGAGCTAATTCAATCAAGGAAACACTGCATGTTGGTGAAGGGCATATTGAAGAAGGATCAGCCGAGTGGTTCTTGTGGGAGAACAACTCCATTTGGCTCACTAACTTCACACACCATCAGGCTTCCAAGCAGCTCTCAAGGAAACTCAGTTTTCACACTCTATGCTTAGTGCTCTTTGTGTGCCTAGGACTGAAATGAAGCTTGGTGAGCATTACACACAAACGAATTCTCCACATGCGGGTTTCACATGCCACCAACTCCACATTCACAGGCAACTTCAGCGCCACAGCCATTTGCAGATAGCCCTCAATGCAAAGGCTCTAGACGCAAATATTGGTGTGAGAGCTAATTCAATCAAGGAAACACTGCATGTTGGTGAAGGGCATATTGAAGAAGGATCAGCCGAGTGGTTCTTGTGGGAGAACAACTCCATTTGGCTCCCTAACTTCACACACCATCAGGCTTCCAAGCATCTCTCAAGGAAACTCAGTTTTCACACTCTATGCTTAGTGCTCTTTGAGTGCCTAGGACTGAAATGAAGCTTGGAGAGCATCCCACATAAACGAATGCTCCACATGCGGGTTTCACATGCCACCAACTCCACATTCACAGGCAACTTCAGCGCCACAGCCATTTGCAGATAGCCCTCAATGCAAAGGCTCTAGACGCAAATATTGGTGTGAGAGCTAATTCAATGAAGGAAACACTGCATGTTGGTGAAGGGCATATTGAAGAAGGATCAGCCGAGTGGTTCTTGTGGGAGAACAACTCCATTTGGCTCCCTAACTTCACACACCATCAGGCTTCCAAGCATCTCTCAAGGAAACTCAGTTTTCACACTCTATGCTTAGTGCTCTTTGAGTGCCTAGGACTGAAATGAAGCTTGGAGAGCATCCCACATAAACGAATGCTCCACATGCGGGTTTCACATGCCACCAACTCCACATTCACAGGCAACTTCAGCGCCACAGCCGTTTTCAGATAGCCCTCAATGCAAAGGCTCTAGACGCAAATATTTTATGTGAGAGCTAATTCAATCAAGGAAACACTGCATGTTGGTGAAGGGCATACTGAAGAAGAATCAGCCGAGTGGTTCTTGTGGGAGAACAACTCCATTTGGCTCACTAACTTCACACACCATCAGGCTTCCAAGCAGCTCTCAAGGAAACTCAGTTTTCACACTCTATGCTTAGTGCTTTTTGTGTGCCTAGGACTGAAATGAAGCTTGGAGAGCATTACACACAAACGAATGCTCCACATGCGGGTTTCACATGCCACCAACTCCACATTCACAGTCAACTTCAGCGCCACAGCCGTTTTCAGATAGCCCTCAATGCAAAGGCTCTAGACGCAAATATTGGTGTGAGAGCTAATTCAATCAAGGAAACACTGCATGTTGGTGAAGGGCATATTGAAGAAGGATCAGCCGAGTGGTTCTTGTGGGAGAACAACTCCATTTGGCTCCCTAACTTCACACACCATCAGGCATCCAAGCAGCTCTCAAGAAAACTCAGTTTTCACACTCTATGCTTAGTGTCCTTTGAGTGCATTATCTAGGAATGAACCTGGTAGAGCATCCTACACAAACGAATGCTCCACATGCGGGTTTCACATGCCACCAACTCCACATTCACAGGCAACTTCAGCGCCACAGCCGTTTTCAGATAGCCCTCATTGCAAAGGCTCTAGACGCAAATATTGGTGTGAGAGCTAATTCAATCAAGGAAACACTGCATGTTGGTGAAGGGCATATTGAAGAATGATCAGCCGAGTGGTTCTTGTGGGAGAACAACTCCATTTGGCTCACTAACTTCACACACCATCAGGCTTCCAAGCAGCTCTCAAGGAAACTCAGTTTTCACACTCTATGCTTAGTGCTATTTGTGTGCCTAGGACTGAAATGAAGCTTGGTCAGCATCTAATACAAACGAATGCTCCACATGCGGGTTTCACATGCCACCAACTCCACATTCACAGGCAACTTCAGCGCCACAGCCATTTGCAGATAGCCCTCAATGCAAAGGCTCTAGACGCAAATATTGGTGTGAGAGCTAATTCAATCAAGGAAACACTGCATGTTGGTGAAGGGCATATTGAAGAAGGATCAGCCGAGTGGTTCTTGTGGGAGAACAACTCCATTTGGCTCCCTAACTTCACACACCATCAGGCTTCCAAGCAGCTCTCAAGGAAACTCAGTTTTCACACTCTATGCTTAGTGCTCTTTGAGTGCCTAGGACTGAAATGAAGCTTGGAGAGCATCCCACATAAACGAATGCTCCACATGCGGGTTTCACATGCCACCAACTCCACATTCACAGGCAACTTCAGCGCCACAGCCGTTTTCAGATAGCCCTCAATGCAAAGGCTCTAGACGCAAATATTGGTGTGAGAGCTAATTCAATCAAGGAAACACTGCATGTTGGTGAAGGGCATACTGAAGAAGAATCAGCCGAGTGGTTCTTGTGGGAGAACAACTCCATTTGGCTCACTAACTTCACACACCATCAGGCTTCCAAGCAGCTCTCAAGGAAACTCAGTTTTCACACTCTATGCTTAGTGCTCTTTGAGTGCCTAGGACTGAAATGAAGCTTGGAGAGCATCCCACATAAACGAATGCTCCACATGCGGGTTTCACATGCCACCAACTCCACATTCACAGGCAACTTCAGCGCCACAGCCGTTTTCAGATAGCCCTCAATGCAAAGGCTCTAGACGCAAATATTGGTGTGAGAGCTAATTCAATCAAGGAAACACTGCATGTTGGTGAAGGGCATATTGAAGAAGGATCAGCCGAGTGGTTCTTGTGGGAGAACAACTCCATTTGGCTCACTAACTTCACACACCATCAGGCTTCCAAGCAGCTCTCAAGGAAACTCAGTTTTCACACTCTATGCTTAGTGCCCTTTGTATGGCTAGGACTGAAATGAACCTGGTAGAGCATCCCACACAAACGAATGCTCCACATGCGGGTTTCACATGCCACCAACTCCACATTCACAGGCAACTTCAGCGCCACAGCCATTTGCAGATAGCCCTCAATGCAAAGGCTCTAGACGCAAATATTGGTGTGAGAGCTAATTCAATCAAGGAAACACTGCATGTTGGTGAAGGGCATATTGAAGAAGGATCAGCCGAGTGGTTCTTGTGGGAGAACAACTCCATTTGGCTCCCTAACTTCACACACCATCAGGCTTCCAAGCATCTCTCAAGGAAACTCAGTTTTCACACTCTATGCTTAGTGCCCTTTGAGTGCATTATCTAGGAATGAACCTGGTAGAGCATCCCACACAAACGAATGCTCCACATGCGGGTTTCACATGCCACCAACTCCACATTCACAGGCAACTTCAGCGCCACAGCCGTTTTCAGATAGCCCTCAAAGCAAAGGCTCTAGACGCAAATATTGGTGTGAGAGCTAATTCAATCAAGGAAACACTGCATGTTGGTGAAGGGCATATTGAAAAGGATCAGCCGAGTGGTTCCTGTGGGAGAACAACTCCATTTGGCTCACTAACTTCACACACCATCAGGCTTCCAAGCAGCTCTCAAGGAAACTCAGTTTTCACACTCTATGCTTAGTGCTCTTTGAGTGCATTATCTAGGAATGAACATGGTAGAGCATCCCACACAAACGAATGCTCCACATGCGGGTTTCACATGCCACCAACTCCACATTCACAGGCAACTTCAGCGCCACAGCCGTTTTCAGATAGCCCTCAATGCAAAGGCTCTAGACGCAAATATTAGTGTGAGAGCTAATTAAATCAAGGAAACACTGCATGTTGGTGAAGGGCATATTGAAGAAGGATCAGCCGAGTGGTTCTTGTGGGAGAACAACTGCATTTGGCTCACTAACTTCACACACCATCAGGCTTCCAAGCAGCTCTCAAGGAAACTCAGTTTTCACACTCTATGCGTAGTGCCCTTTGAGTGCATTATCTAGGAATGAACCTGGTAGAGCATCCCACACAAACGAATGCTAAACATGCGGGTTTCACATGCCACCAACTCCACATTCACAGGCAACTTCAGCGCCACAGCCGTTTTCAGATAGCCCTCAATGCAAAGGCTCTAGACGCAAATATTGGTGTGAGAGCTAATTCAATCAAGGAAACACTGCATGTTGGTGAAGGGCATATTGAAGAAGGATCAGCCGAGTGGTTCTTGTGGGAGAACAACTCCATTTGGCTCACTAACTTCACACACCATCAGGCTTCCAAGCAGCTCTCAAGGAAACTCAGTTTTCACACTCTATGCTTAGTGCTTTTTGTGTGCCTAGGACTGAAATGAAGCTTGGAGAGCATCCCACACAAACGAATGCTCCACATGCGGGTTTCACATGCCACCAACTCCACATTCACAGGCAACTTCAGCGCCACAGCCGTTTTCAGATAGCCCTCAATGCAAAGGCTCTAGACGCAAATATTGGTGTGAGAGCTAATTCAATCAAGGAAACACTGCATGTTGGTGAAGGGCATATTGAAGAAGGATCAGCCGAGTGGTTCTTGTGGGAGAACAACTCCATTTGGCTCCCTAACTTCACACACCATCAGGCTTCCAAGCAGTTCTCAAGGAAACTCAGTTTTCACACTCTATGCTTAGTGCCCTTTGAGTGCATTATCTAGGAATGAACCTGGTAGAGCATCCCACACAAACGAATGCTCCACATGCGGGTTTCACATGCCACCAACTCCACATTCACAGGCAACTTCAGCGCCACAGCCGTTTTCAGATAGCCCTCAAAGCAAAGGCTCTAGACGCAAATATTGGTGTGAGAGCTAATTCAATCAAGGAAACACTGCATGTTGGTGAAGGGCATATTGAAAAGGATCAGCCGAGTGGTTCCTGTGGGAGAACAACTCCATTTGGCTCACTAACTTCACACACCATCAGGCTTCCAAGCAGCTCTCAAGGAAACTCAGTTTTCACACTCTATGCTTAGTGCTCTTTGAGTGCCTAGGATTGAAATGAAGCTTGGAGAGCATCCCACATAAACGAATGCTCCACATGCGGGTTTCACATGCCACCAACTCCACATTCACAGGCAACTTCAGCGCCACAGCCGTTTTCAGATAGCCCTCAATGCAAAGGCTCTAGACGCAAATATTAGTGTGAGAGTTAATTCAATCAAGGAAACACTGCATGTTGGTGAAGGGAATATTGAAGAAGGATCAGCCGAGTGGTTCTTGTGGGAGAACAACTCCATTTGGCTCACTAACTTCACACACCATCAGGCTTCCTAGCAGCTCTCAAGGAAACTCAGTTTTCACACTCTATGCTTAGTGCCCTTTGAGTGCATTATCTAGGAATGAACCTGGTAGAGCATCCCACAAGTACGAATGCTCCACTTGCGGTTTTCACATGCCACCAACTCCACATTCACAGGCAACTTCAGCGCCACAGCCGTTTTCAGATAGCCCTCAATGCAAAGGCTCTAGACGCAAATATTGGTGTGAGAGCTAATTCAATCAAGGAAACACTGCATGTTGGTGAAGGGCATATTGAAGAAGGATCAGCCGAGTGGTTCTTGTGGGAGAACAACTCCATTTGGCTCACTAACTTCACACACCATCAGGCTTCCAAGCAGCTCTCAAGGAAACTCAGTTTTCACACTCTATGTTTAGTGCCCTTTGAATGCATTATGTAGGAAATGAACCTGGTAGAGCATCCCACACAAACGAATGTTCCACATGCAGGTTTCACATGCCAGCAACTCCACATTCACAGTCAACTTCAGCGCCACAGCCGTTTTCAGATAGCCCTCAATGCAAAGGCTCTAGACGCAAATATTGGTGTGAGAGCTAATTCAATCAAGGAAACACTGCATGTTGGTGAAGGGCATATTGAAGAAGGATCAGCCGAGTGGTTCTTGTGAGAGAACAACTCCATTTGGCTCACTAACTTCACACACCATCAGGCTTCCAAGCAGCTCTCAAGGAAACTCAGTTTTCACACTCTATGCTTAGTGCTCTTTGTGTGCCTAGGACTGAAATGAAGCTTGGTCAGCATCCCACACAAACGAATGCTCCACATGCGGGTTTCACATGCCACCAACTCCACATTCACAGGCAACTTCAGCGCCACAGCCGTTTTCAGATAGCCCTCAAAGCAAAGGCTCTAGACGCAAATATTGGTGTGAGAGCTAATTCAATCAAGGAAACACTGCATGTTGGTGAAGGGCATATTGAAAAGGATCAGCCGAGTGGTTCCTGTGGGAGAACAACTCCATTTGGCTCACTAACTTCACAGCCATCAGGCTTCCAAGCAGCTCTCAAGGAAACTCAGTTTTCACACTCTATGCTTAGTGCTCTTTGAGTGCCTAGGATTGAAATGATGCTTGGAGAGCATCCCACATAAACGAATGCTCCACATGCGGGTTTCACATGCCAGCAACTCCACATTCAGAGGCAACTTCAGCGCCACAGTCATTTGCAGATAGCCCTCAATGCAAAGGCTCTAGACGCAAATATTGGTGTGAGAGCTAATTCAATCAAGGAAACACTGCATGTTGGTGAAGGGCATATTGAAGAAGGATCAGCCGAGTAGTTCTTGTGGGAGAACAACTCCATTTGGCTCCCTAACTTCACACACCATCAGGCTTCCAAGCAGCTCTCAAGGAAACTCAGTTTTCACACTCTATGCTTAGTGCCCTTTGAGTGCCCAGGACTGAAATGAAGCTTGGAGAGCATCCCACACAAACGAAAGCTCCAAATGCAGGTTTCACATGCCACCAACTCCACATTCACAGGCAACTTCAGCGCCACAGCCGTTTTCAGATAGCCCTCAATGCAAAGGCTCTAGACGCAAATATTGGTGTGAGAGCTAATTCAATCAAGGAAACACTGCATGTTGGTGAAGGGCATATTGAAGAAGGATCAGCCGAGTGGTTCTTGTGGGAGAACAACTCCATTTGGCTCACTAACTTCACACACCACCAGGCTTCCAAGCAGCTCTCAAGGAAACTCAGTTTTCACACTCTATGCGTAGTGCCCTTTGAGTGCATTATCTAGGAATGAACATGGTAGAGCATCATACAAGTACGAATGCTCCACTTGCGGGTTTCACATGCCACCAACTCCACATTCACAGGCAACTTCAGCGCCACAGTCGTTTTCTCCCCCCCAGATAGCCCTCAATGCAAAGGCTCTAGACGCAAATATTGGTGTGAGAGCTAATTCAATCAAGGAAACACTGCATGCTGGTGAAGGGGCATATTGAAGAAGGATCAGCCGAGTGGTTCTTGTGGGAGAACAACTCCATTTGGCTCACTAACTTCACACACCATCAGGCTTCCAAGCAGCTCTCAAGGAAACTCAGTTTTCACACTTTATGCTTAGTGCTCTTTGTGTGCCTAGGACTGAAATGAATCTTGGAGAGCATCCCACACAAACGAATGCTCCACATGCGGGTTTCACATGCCACCAACTCCACATTCACAGGCAACTTCAGCGCCACAGCCGTTCTCAGATAGCCCTCAATGCCAAGGCTCTAGACGCAAATATTGGTGTGAGAGCTAATTCAATCAAGGAAACACTGCATGTTGTGAAGGGCATATGGAAAAGGATCAGCCGAGTGGTTCTTGTGGGAGAACAACTCCATTTGGCTCACTAACTTCACACACCATCAGGCTTCCAAGCAGCTCTCAAGGAAACTCAGTTTTCACACTCTATGCTTAGTGCCCTTTGAGTGCCTAGGACTGAAATGAAGCTGGGAGAGCATCCCACATAAACGAATGCTCCACATGCGGGTTTCACATGCCACCAACTCCACATTCACAGGCAACTTCAGCGCCACAGTCGTTTTCAGATAGCCCTCAATGCAAAGGCTCTAGACGCAAATATTGGTGTGAGAGCTAATTCAATCAAGGAAACACTGCATGTTGGTGAAGGGCATATTGAAGAAGGATCAGCCGAGTGGTTCTTGTGGGAGAACAACTCCATTTGGCTCACTAACTTCACAGCCATCAGGCTTCCAAGCAGCTCTCAAGGAAACTCAGTTTTCACACTCTATGCTTAGTGCTCTTTGAGTGCCTAGGACTGAAATGAAGCTTGGAGAGCATCCCACACAAACGAATGCTCCACATGCGGGTTTCACATGCCACCAACTCCACATTCACAGGCAACTTCAGCGCCACAGCCGTTTTCAGATAGCCCTCAATGCAAAGGATCTAGACGCAAATATTGGTGTGAGAGCTAATTCAATAAAGGAAACACTGCATGTTGGTGAAGGGCATATTGAAGAAGAATCAGCCGAGTGGTTCTTGTGGGAGAACAACTCCATTTGGCTCACTAACTTCACACACCATCAGGCTTCCAAGCAGCTCTCAAGGAAACTCAGTTTTCACACGCTATGCTTAGTGCCCTTTGAGTGCATTATCTATGAATGAACCTGGTAGAGCATCCCACACAAACGAATGCTCCACATGCGGGTTTCACATGCCACCAACTGCACATTCACAGGCAACTTCAGCGCCACAGCCGTTTTCAGATAGCCTTCAATGCAAAGGCTCTAGACGCAAATATTGGTGTGAGAGCTAATTCAATCAAGGAAACACTGCATGTTGGTGAAGGGCATATTGAAGAAGGATCAGCCGAGTGGTTCTTGTGGGAGAACAACTCCATTTGGCTCACTAACTTCACACACCATCAGGCTTCCAAGCAGCTCTCAAGGAAACTCAGTTTTCACACTTTATGCTTAGTGCTCTTTGTGTTCCTAGGACTGAAATGAAGCTTGGTCAGCATCCCACACAAACGAATGCTCCACATGCGGGTTTCACATGCCACCAACTCCACATTCACAGGCAACTTCAGCGCCACAGCCGTTTTCAGATAGCCCTCAATGCAAAGGCTCTAGACGCAAATATTGGTGTGAGAGCTAATTCAATCAAGAAAACACTGCATGTTGGTGAAGGGCATATTGAAGAAGGATCAGCCGAGTGGTTCTTGTGGGGAGAACAACTCCATTTGGCTCACTAACTTCACACACCATCAGGCTTCCAAGCAGCTCTCAAGGAAACTCAGTTTTCACACTCTATGCTTAGTGCCCTATGAGTGCATTATCTAGGAATGAACCTGGTAGAGCATCCCACACGTACGAATGCTCCACATGCGGGTTTCACATGCCACCAACTCCACATTCACAGGCAACTTCAGCGCCAAAGCCGTTTTCAGATAGCCCTCAATGCAAAGGCTCTAGACGCAAATATTGGTGTGAGAGCTAATTCAATCAAGGAAACACTGCATGTTGGTGAAGGGCATATTGAAGAAGGATCAGCCGAGTGGTTCTTGTGGGAGAACAACTCCATTTGGCTCACTAACTTCACACACCACCAGGCTTCCAAGCAGCTCTCAAGGAAACTCAGTTTTCACACTCTATGCGTAGTGCCCTTTGAGTGCATTATCTAGGAATGAACATGGTAGAGCATCATACAAGTACGAATGCTCCACTTGCGGGTTTCACATGCCACCAACTCCACATTCACAGGCAACTTCAGCGCCAAAGCCGTTTTCAGATAGCCCTCAATGCAAAGGCTCTAGACGCAAATATTGGTGTGAGAGCTAATTCAATAAAGGAAACACTGCATGTTGGTGAAGGGCATATTGAAGAAGAATCAGCCGAGTGGTTCTTGTGGGAGAACAACTCCATTTGGCTCACTAACTTCACACACCATCAGGCTTCCAAGCAGCTCTCAAGGAAACTCAGTTTTCACACGCTATGCTTAGTGCCCTTTGAGTGCATTATCTATGAATGAACCTGGTAGAGCATCCCACACAAACGAATGCTCCACATGCGGGTTTCACATGCCACCAACTGCACATTCACAGGCAACTTCAGCGCCACAGCCGTTTTCAGATAGCCCTCAATGCAAAGGCTCTAGACGCAAATATTGGTGTGAGAGCTAATTCAATCAAGGAAACACTGCATGTTGGTGAAGGGCATATTTAAAAGGATCAGCCGAGTAGTTCTTGTGGGTGAACAACTCCATTTGGCTCACTAACTTCACACACCATCAGGCTTCCAAGCAGCTCTCAAGGAAACTCAGTTTTCACACTCTATGCTTAGTGCCCTTTGAGTGCATTATCTAGGAATGAACATGGTAGAGCATCCCACACGTACGAATGCTCCACTTGCGGTTTTCACATGCCACCAACTCCACATTCACAGGCAACGTCAGCGCTACAGCCGTTTTCAGATAGCCCTCAATGCAAAGGCTCTAGACGCAAATATTGGTGTGAGAGCTAATTCAATCAAGGAAACACTGTATGTTGGTTAAGGGCATATTGAAGAAGGATCAGCCGAGTGGTTCTTGTGGGAGAACAACTCCATTTGGCTCACTAACTTCACAGCCATCAGGCTTCCAAGCAGCTCTCAAGGAAACTCAGTTTTCACACTCTATGCTTAGTGCTCTTTGAGTGCCTAGGACTGAAATGAAGCTTGGAGAGCATCCCACATAAACGAATGCTCCACATGCGGGTTTCACATGCCACCAACTCCACATTCACAGGCAACTTCAGCGCCACAGCCGTTTTCAGATACCCCTCAATGCAAAGGCTCTAGACGCAAATATTGGTGTGAGAGCTAATTCAATCAAGGAAACACTGCATGTTGGTGAAGGGCATATTGAAGAAGGATCAGCCGAGTGGTTCTTGTGGGAGAACAACTCCATTTGGCTCACTAACTTCACACACCATCAGGCTTCCAAGCAGCTCTCAAGGAAACTCAGTTTTCACACTTTATGCTTAGTGCTCTTTGTGTGCCTAGGACTGAAATGAATCTTGGAGAGCATCCCACACAAACGAATGCTCCACATGCGGGTTTCACATGCCACCAACTCCACATTCACAGGCAACTTCAGCGCCACAGCCGTTTTCAGATAGCCTTCAATGCAAAGGCTCTAGACGCAAATATTGGTGTGAGAGCTAATTCAATCAAGGAAACACTGCATGTTGGTGAAGGGCATATTGAAGAAGGATCAGCCGAGTGGTTCTTGTGGGAGAACAACTCCATTTGGCTCACTAACTTCACACACCATCAGGCTTCCAAGCAGCTCTCAAGGAAACTCAGTTTTCACACTTTATGCTTAGTGCTCTTTGTGTTCCTAGGACTGAAATGAAGCTTGGTCAGCATCCCACACAAACGAATGCTCCACATGCGGGTTTCACATGCCACCAACTCCACATTCACAGGCAACTTCAGCGCCACAGCCGTTTTCAGATAGCCCTCAATGCAAAGGCTCTAGACGCAAATATTGGTGTGAGAGCTAATTCAATCAAGAAAACACTGCATGTTGGTGAAGGGCATATTGAAGAAGGATCAGCCGAGTGGTTCTTGTGGGAGAACAACTCCATTTGGCTCACTAACTTCACACACCATCAGGCTTCCAAGCAGCTCTCAAGGAAACTCAGTTTTCACACTCTATGCTTAGTGCCCTATGAGTGCATTATGTAGGAATGAACCTGGTAGAGCATCCCACACGTACGAATGCTCCACATGCGGGTTTCACATGCCACCAACTCCACATTCACAGGCAACTTCAGCGCCACAGCCGTTTTCAGATAGCCCTCAATGCAAAGGCTCTAGACGCAAATATTGGTGTGAGAGCTAATTCAATCAAGGAAACACTGCATGTTGGTGAAGGGCATATTGAAGAAGGATCAGCCGAGTGGTTCTTGTGGGAGAACAACTCCATTTGGCTCACTAACTTCACACACCATCAGGCTTCCAAGCAGCTCTCAAGGAAACTCAGTTTTCACACTCTATGCTTAGTGCTCTTTGTGTGCCTAGGACTGAAATGAATCTTGGAGAGCATCCA
>NW_026699512.1:0-74913 GCF_030435755.1 Ochotona princeps
TCAATCAAGGAAACACTGCATGTTGGTGAAGGGCATATTGAAGAAGAATCAGCCGAGTGGTTCTTGTGGGAGAACAACTCCATTTGGCTCACTAACTTCACACACCATCAGGCTTCCAAGCAGCTCTCAAGGAAACTCAGTTTTCACACTCTATCCTTAGTGCAATTTTAGTGCCGAGGACAGAAATGAATCTTGGTGAGCATCCCACACAAACGAATGCTCCACATGAGGGTTTCACATGCCACCAACTCCACATTCACAGGCAACTTCAGCGCCACAGACGTTTGCAGATAGCCCTCAATGCAAAGGCTCTAGACGCAAATATTGGTGTGAGAGCTAATTCAATCAAGGAAACACTGCATGTTGGTGAAGGGCATATTGAAGAAGAATCAGCCGAGTGGTTCTTGTGGGAGAACAACTCCATTTGGCTCACTAACTTCACACACCATCAGGCTTCCAAGCAGCTCTCAAGGAAACCCAGTTTTCACACTCTATGCTTAGTGCCCTTTGAGTGCATTATCTCGGAATGAACCTGGTAGAGCATCCCACACAAACGAATGCTCCACATGCGGGTTTCACATGCCACCAACTCCACATTCACAGGCAACTTCAGCGCCACAGACGTTTGCAGATAGCCCTCAATGCAAAGGCTCTAGACGCAAATATTGGTGTGAGAGCTAATTCAATCAAGGAAACACTGCATGTTGGTGAAGGGCATATTGAAGAAGAATCAGCCGAGTGGTTCTTGTGGGAGAACAACTCCATTTGGCTCACTAACTTCACACACCATCAGGCTTCCAAGCAGCTCTCAAGGAAACTCAGTTTTCACACTCTATGCTTAGTGCCCTTTGAGTGCATTATCTAGGAATGAACCTGGTAGAGCATCCCACACAAACGAATGCTCCACATGCGGGTTTCACATGCCACCAACTCCACATTCACAGGCAACTTCAGCGCCAAAACCACATTCAGATAGCCCTCAATGCAAAGGCTCTAGACGCAAATATTGGTGTGAGAGCTAATGCAATCAAGGAAACACTGCATGTTGGTGAAGGGCATATTGAAGAAGAATCAGCCGAGTGGTTCGTGTGGGAGAACAACTCCATTTGGCTCACTAACTTCACACACCATCAGGCTTCCAAGCAGCTCTCAAGGAAACTCAGTTTTCACACTCTATGCTTAGTGCCCTTTGAGTGCCTAGGACTGAAATGAAGCTTGGTGAGCATCCCACACAAATGAATGCTCCACATGCGGGTTTCACATGCCACCAACTCCACATTCACAGGCAACTTCATCGCCAAAACCACTTTCAGATAGCCCTCAATGCAAAATCTCCAGACGCAAATATTGGTGTGAGAGCTAATTCAATCAAGGAAACACTGCATGTTGGTGAAGGGCATATTGAAGAAGAATCAGCCGAGTGGTTCTTGTGGGAGAACAACTCCATTTGGCTCACTAACGTCACACACCATCAGGTTTCCAAACAGCTCTCAAGGAAACTCAGTTTTCAACTCTATGCTTAGTGCCCCTTGAGTGCATTCTCTAGGAATGAACCTGGTAGAGCATCCCACACAAACGAATGCTCCACATGCGGGTTTCACATGCCACCAACTCCACATTCACAGGCAACTTCAGCGCCACAGCCGTTTTCAGATAGCCCTCAATGCAAAGTCTCTATGACGCAAATATTTGTGTGAGAGCTAATTCAATCAAGGAAACACTGCATGTTGGTGAAGGGCATATTGAAGAAGAATCAGCCGAGTGGTTCTTGTGGGAGAACAACTCCATTTGGCTCACTAACTTCACACACCATCAGGCTTCCAAGCAGCTCTCAAGGAAACTCAGTTTTCACACTCTATGCTTAGTGCCCTTTGAGTGCATTATCTAGGAATGAACCTGGTAGAGCATCCCACACAAACGAATGCTCCACATGCGGGTTTCACATGCCACCAACTCCACATTCACAGGCAACTTCAGCGCCACAGCCGTTTTCAGATAGCCCTCAATGCAAAGGCTCTAGACTCAAATATTATTGTGAGAGCTAATTCAATCAAGGAAACACTGCATGTTGGTGAAGGGCATATTGAAGAAGAATCAGCCGAGTGGTTCTTGTGGGAGAACAAATCCATTTGGCTCACTTACTTCACACCATCAGGCTTCCAAACAGCTCTCAAGGAAACTCAGTTTTCACACTCTATGCTTAGTGCCCTTTGAGTGCCGAGGACTTAAATGAATCTTGGTGAGCATCCCACACAAACGAATGCTCCACATGCGGGTTTCACATGCCACCAACTCCACATTCACAGGCAACTTCAGCGCCACAGACGTTTGCAGAGAGCCCTCAATGCAAAGGCTCTAGACGCAAATATTGGTGTGAGAGCTAATTCAATCAAGGAAACACTGCATGTTGGTGAAGGGCATATTGAAGAAGAATCAGCCGAGTGGTTCTTGTGGGAGAACAAATCCATTTGGCTCACTTACTTCACACCATCAGGCTTCCAAGCAGCTCTCAAGGAAACTCAGTTTTCACACTCTATGCTTAGTGCCCTTTGAGTGCCGAGGACTGAAATGAATCTTGGTGAGCATCCCACACAAACGAATGCTCCACATGCGGGTTTCACATGCCACCAACTCCACATTCACAGGCAACTTCAGCGCCACAGCCGTTTTCAGATAGCATTCAATGCAAAGGCTCTAGATGCCAATATTGGTGTGAGAGCTAATTCAATCAAGGAAACACTGCATGTTGGTGAAGGGCATATTGAAGAAGAATCAGCCGAGTGGTTCTTGTGGGAGAACAACTCCATTTGGCTCACTAACTTCACACACCATCAGGCTTCCAAGCAGCTCTCAAGGAAACTCAGTTTTCACACTCTATGCTTAGTGCCGTTTGAGGGCATTATCTAGGAATGAACCTGGTAGAGCATCCCACACAAACGAATGCTCCACATGCGGGTTTCAAATGCCACCAACTCCACATTCACAGGCAACTTCAGCGCCACAGCTACTTTCAGATAGCCCTCAATGCAAAGGCTCTAGACACAAATATTGGTGTGAGAGCTAATTCAATCAAGGAAACACTGCATGTTGGTGAAGGGCATATTGAAGAAGAATCAGCCGAGTGGTTCTTGTGGGAGAACAACTCCATTTGGCTCACTAACTTCACACACCATCAGGCTTCCAAGCAGCTCTCAAGGAAACTCAGTTTTCACACTCTATGCTTAGTGCCCTTTGAGTGCTTTATCTAGCAATGAACCTGCTAGAGCATCCCACACAAACGAATGCTCCACATGCGGGTTTCACATGCCACCAACTCCACATTCACAGGCAACTTCAGCGCCACAGACGTTTTCAGATAGCCCTCAATGCAAAGGCTCTAGACGCAAATATTGGTGTGAGAGCTAATTCAATCAAGGAAACACTGCATGTTGGTGAAGGGCATATTGAAGAAGAATCAGCCGAGTGGTTCTTGTGGGAGAACAACTCCATTTGGCTCACTAAATTCACACACCATCAGGCTTCCAAGCAGCTCTCAAGGAAACTCAGTTTTCACACTCTATGCTTAGTGCCCTTTGAGTGCATTATCTAGGAATGAACCTGGTAGAGCATCCCACACAAACGAATGCTCCACATGCGGGTTTCACATGCCACCAACTCCACATTCACAGGCAACTTCAGCGCCAAAACCACTTTCAGATAGCCCTCAATGCAAAGGCTCTAAACGCAAATATTGGTGTGAGAGCTAATTCAATCAAGGAAACACTGCATGTTGGTGAAGGGCATATTGAAGAAGAATCAGCCGAGTGGTTCTTGTGGGAGAACAACTCCATTTGGCTCACTAACTTCACACCATCAGGCTTCCAAACAGCTCTCAAGGAAACTCAGTTTTCACACTCTATGCTTAGTGCCCTTTGAGTGCTGAGGACTGAAATGAATCTTGGTGAGCATCCCACACAAACGAATGCTCCACATGCGGGTTTCACATGCCACCAACTCCACATTCACAGGTAACTTCAGCGCCAAAACCACTTTCAGATAGCCCTCAATGCAAAGGCTCTAGAAGCAAATATTGCTGTGAGAGCTAATTCAATCAAGGAAACACTGCATGTTGGTGAAGGGCATATTGAAGAAGAATCAGCCGAGTGGTTCTTGTGGGAGAACAACTCCATTTGGCTCACTAACTTCACACACCATCAGGCTTCCAAGCAGCTCTCAAGGAAACTCAGTTTTCACACTCTATGCTTAGTGCAGTTTGAGGGCATTATCTAGAAATGAACCTGGTAGAGCATCCCACACAAACGAATGCTCCACATGCGGGTTTCACATGCCACCAACTCCACATTCACAGGCAACTTCAGCGCCACAGCTACTTTCAGATAGCCCTCAATGCAAAGGCTCTAGACGCAAATATTGGTGTGAGAGCTAATTCAATCAAGGAAACACTGCATGTTGGTGAAGGGCATATTGAAGAAGAATCAGCCGAGTGGTTCTTGTGGGAGAACAACTCCATTGGGCTCACTAACTTCACACACCATCAGGCTTCCAAGCAGCTCTCAAGGAAACTCAGTTTTCACACTCTATGCTTAGTGCCCTTTGAGTGCATTATCTAGGAATGAACCTGGTAGAGCATCCCACACAAACGAATGCTCCACATGCGGGTTTCACATGCCACCAACTCCACATTCACAGGCAACTTCAGCGCCACAGCCGTTTTCAGATAGCCCTCAATGCAAAGGCTCTAGACGCAAATATTGGTGTCAGAGCTAACTCAATCAAGGAAACACTGCATGTTGGTGAAGGGCATATTGAAGAAGAATCAGCCGAGTGGTTCTTGTGGGAGAACAACTCCATTTGGCTCACTAACTTCACACACCATCAGGCTTCCAATCAGCTCTCAAGGAAACTCAGTTTTCACACTCTATCCTTAGTGCAATTTGAGTGCCGAGGACAGAAATGAATCTTGGTGAGCATCCCACACAAACGAATGCTCCACATGAGGGTTTCACATGCCACCAACTCCACATTCACAGGCAACTTCAGCGCCACAGACGTTTGCAGATAGCCCTCAATGCAAAGGCTCTAGACGCAAATATTGGTGTGAGAGCTAATTCAATCAAGGAAACACTGCATGTTGGTGAAGGGCATATTGAAGAAGAATCAGCCGAGTGGTTCTTGTGGGAGAACAACTCCATTTGGCTCACTAACTTCACACACCATCAGGCTTCCAAGCAGCTCTCAAGGAAACCCAGTTTTCACACTCTATGCTTAGTGCCCTTTGAGTGCATTATCTCGGAATGAACCTGGTAGAGCATCCCACACAAACGAATGCTCCACATGCGGGTTTCACATGCCACCAACTCCACATTCACAGGCAACTTCAGCGCCACAGACGTTTGCAGATAGCCCTCAATGCAAAGGCTCTAGACGCAAATATTGGTGTGAGAGCTAATTCAATCAAGGAAACACTGCATGTTGGTGAAGGGCATATTGAAGAAGAATCAGCCGAGTGGTTCTTGTGGGAGAACAACTCCATTTGGCTCACTAACTTCACACACCATCAGGCTTCCAAGCAGCTCTCAAGGAAACTCAGTTTTCACACTCTATGCTTAGTGCCCTTTGAGTGCCAAGGACTGAAATGAACCTGCTACAGCATCCCACACAAACGAATGCTCCACATGCGGGTTTCACATGCCACCAACTCCACATTCACAGGCAACTTCAGCGCCACAGACGTTTGCAGATAGTCCTCAATGCAAAGGCTCTAGACGCAAATATTTGTGTGAGAGCTAATTCAATCAAGGAAACACTGCATGTTGGTGAAGGGCATATTGAAGAAGAATCAGCCGAGTGGTTCTTGTGGGAGAACAACTCCATTTGGCTCACTAACTTCACACACCATCAGGCTTCCAAGCAGCTCTCAAGGAAACTCAGTTTTCACACTCTATGCTTAGTGCCCTATGAGTGCATTATCTAGGAATGAACCTGGTAGAGCATCCCACACAAACGAATGCTCCACATGTGGGTTTCACATGCCACCAACTCCACATTCACAGGCAACTTCAGCGCCACAGACGTTTGCAGATAGTCCTCAATGCAAAGGCTCTAGACGCAAATATTGGTGTGAGAGCTAATTCAATCAAGGAAACACTGCATGTTGGTGAAGGGCATATTGAAGAAGAATCAGCCGAGTGGTTCTTGTGGGAGAACAACTCCATTTGGCTCACTAACTTCACACACCATCAGGCTTCCAAGCAGCTCTCAAGGAAACTCAGTTTTCACACTCTATGCTTAGTGCCCTTTGAGTGCTTTATCTAGGAATGAACCTGCTAGAGCATCCCACACAAACGAATGCTCCACATGCGGGTTTCACATGCCACCAACTCCACATTCACAGGCAACTTCAGCGCCAAAACCACTTTCAGATAGCCCTCAATGCAAAGGCTCTAGACGCAAATATTGGTGTGAGAGCTAATTCAATCAAGGAAACACTGCATGTTGGTGAAGGGCATATTGAAGAAGAATCAGCCGAGTGGTTCTTGTGGGAGAACAACTCCATTTGGCTCACTAACTTCACACACCATCAGGCTTCCAAGCAGCTCTCAAGGAAACTCAGTTTTCACACTCTATGCTTAGTGCCCTTTGAGTGCATTATCTAGGAATGAACCTGGTAGAGCATCCCACACAAACGAATGCTCCACATGCGGGTTTCACATGCCACAAACTCCACATTCACAGGCAACTTCAGCGCCACAGACGTTTGCAGATAGCCCTCAATGCAAAGGCTCTAGACGAAAATATTGGTGTCAGAGCTAACTCAATCAAGGAAACACTGCATGTTGGTGAAGGGCATATTGAAGAAGAATCAGCCGAGTGGTTCTTGTGGGAGAACAACTCCATTTGGCTCACTAACTTCACACCATCAGGCTTCCAAACAGCTCTCAAGGAAACTCAGTTTTCACACTCTATGCTTAGTGCCCTTTGAGTGCTGAGGACTGAAATGAATCTTGGTGAGCATCCCACACAAACGAATGCTCCACATGCGGGTTTCACATGCCACCAACTCCACATTCACAGGCAACTTCAGCGCCACAGCCACTTTCAGATAGCCCTCAATGCAAAGGCTCTAGACGCAAATATTGGTGTGAGAGCTAATTCAATCAAGGAAACACTGCATGTTGGTGAAGGGCATATTGAAGAAGAATCAGCCGAGTGGTTCTTGTGGGAGAACAACTCCATTTGGCTCACTAACTTCACACACCATCAGGCTTCCAAGCAGCTCTCAAGGAAACTCAGTTTTCACACTCTATGCTTAGTGCCCTTTGAGGGCATTATCTAGGAATGAACCTGGTAGAGCATCCCACACAAACGAATGCTCCACATGCGGGTTTCACATGCCACCAACTCCACATTCGCAGGCAACTTCAGCGCCACAGCTACTTTCAGATAGCCCTCAATGCAAAGGCTCTAGACGCAAATATTGGTGTGAGAGCTAATTCAATCAAGGAAACACTGCATGTTGGTGAAGGGCATATTGAAGAAGAATCCGCCGAGTGGTTCTTGTGGGAGAACAACTCCATTTGGCTCACTAACTTCACACACCATCAGGCTTCCAAGCAGCTCTCAAGGAAACTCAGTTTTCACACTCTATGCTTAGTGCCCTATGAGTGCATTATCTAGGAATGAACCTGGTAGAGCATCCCACACAAACGAATGCTCCACATGCGGGTTTCACATGCCACCAACTCCACATTCACAGGCAACTTCAGCGCCACAGACGTTTGCAGATAGCCCTCAATGCAAAGGCTCTAGACGCAAATATTGGTGTCAGAGCTAACTCAATCAAGGAAACACTGCATGTTGGTGAAGGGCATATTGAAGAAGAATCAGCCGAGTGGTTCTTGTGGGAGAACAACTCCATTTGGCTCACTAACTTCACACACCATCAGGCTTCCAAGCAGCTCTCAAGGAAACTCAGTTTTCACACTCTATCCTTAGTGCAATTTGAGTGCCGAGGACAGAAATGAATCTTGGTGAGCATCCCACACAAACGAATGCTCCACATGAGGGTTTCACATGCCACCAACTCCACATTCACAGGCAACTTCAGCGCCACAGACGTTTGCAGATAGCCCTCAATGCAAAGGCTCTAGACGCAAATATTGGTGTGAGAGCTAATTCAATCAAGGAAACACTGCATGTTGGTGAAGGGCATATTGAAGAAGAATCAGCCGAGTGGTTCTTGTGGGAGAACAACTCCATTTGGCTCACTAACTTCACACACCATCAGGCTTCCAATCAGCTCTCAAGGAAACTCAGTTTTCACACTCTATGCTTAGTGCCCTTTGAGTGCATTATCTCGGAATGAACCTGGTAGAGCATCCCACACAAACGAATGCTCCACATGCGGGTTTCACATGCCACCAACTCCACATTCACAGGCAACTTCAGCGCCACAGACGTTTGCAGATAGCCCTCAATGCAAAGGCTCTAGACGCAAATATTGGTGTGAGAGCTAATTCAATCAAGGAAACACTGCATGTTGGTGAAGGGCATATTGAAGAAGAATCAGCCGAGTGGTTCTTGTGGGAGAACAACTCCATTTGGCTCACTAACTTCACACACCATCAGGCTTCCAAGCAGCTCTCAAGGAAACTCAGTTTTCACACTCTATGCTTAGTGCCCTTTGAGTGCATTATCTAGGAATGAACCTGGTAGAGCATCCCACACAAACGAATGCTCCACATGCGGGTTTCACATGCCACAAACTCCACATTCACAGGCAACTTCAGCGCCACAGACGTTTGCAGATAGCCCTCAATGCAAAGGCTCTAGACGCAAATATTGGTGTCAGAGCTAATTCAATCAAGGAAACACTGCATGTTGGTGAAGGGCATATTGAAGAAGAATCAGCCGAGTGGTTCTTGTGGGAGAACAACTCCATTTGGCTCACTAACTTCACACCATCAGGCTTCCAAACAGCTCTCAAGGAAACTCAGTTTTCACACTCTATGCTTAGTGCCCTTTGAGTGCTGAGGACTGAAATGAATCTTGGTGAGCATCCCACACAAACGAATGCTCCACATGCGGGTTTCACATGCCACCAACTCCACATTCGCAGGCAACTTCAGCGCCACAGCCACTTTCAGATAGCCCTCAATGCAAAGGCTCTAGACGCAAATATTGGTGTGAGAGCTAATTCAATCAAGGAAACACTGCATGTTGGTGAAGGGCATATTGAAGAAGAATCCGCCGAGTGGTTCTTGTGGGAGAACAACTCCATTTGGCTCACTAACTTCACACCATCAGGCTTCCAAGCAGCTCTCAAGGAAACTCAGTTTTCACACTCTATGCTTAGTGCCCTTTGAGGGCATTATCTAGGAATGAACCTGGTAGAGCATCCCACACAAACGAATGCTCCACATGCGGGTTTCACATGCCACCAACTCCACATTCGCAGGCAACTTCAGCGCCACAGCTACTTTCAGATAGCCCTCAATGCAAAGGCTCTAGACGCAAATATTGGTGTGAGAGCTAATTCAATCAAGGAAACACTGCATGTTGGTGAAGGGCATATTGAAGAAGAATCCGCCGAGTGGTTCTTGTGGGAGAACAACTCCATTTGGCTCACTAACTTCACACACCATCAGGCTTCCAAGCAGCTCTCAAGGAAACTCAGTTTTCACACTCTATGCTTAGTGCCCTATGAGTGCATTATCTAGGAATGAACCTGGTAGAGCATCCCACACAAACGAATGCTCCACATGCGGGTTTCACATGCCACCAACTCCACATTCACAGGCAACTTCAGCGCCACAGACGTTTGCAGATAGCCCTCAATGCAAAGGCTCTAGACGCAAATATTGGTGTCAGAGCTAACTCAATCAAGGAAACACTGCATGTTGGTGAAGGGCATATTGAAGAAGAATCAGCCGAGTGGTTCTTGTGGGAGAACAACTCCATTTGGCTCACTAACTTCACACACCATCAGGCTTCCAAGCAGCTCTCAAGGAAACTCAGTTTTCACACTCTATCCTTAGTGCAATTTGAGTGCCGAGGACAGAAATGAATCTTGGTGAGCATCCCACACAAACGAATGCTCCACATGAGGGTTTCACATGCCACCAACTCCACATTCACAGGCAACTTCAGCGCCACAGACGTTTGCAGATAGCCCTCAATGCAAAGGCTCTAGACGCAAATATTGGTGTGAGAGCTAATTCAATCAAGGAAACACTGCATGTTGGTGAAGGGCATATTGAAGAAGAATCAGCCGAGTGGTTCTTGTGGGAGAACAACTCCATTTGGCTCACTAACTTCACACACCATCAGGCTTCCAAGCAGCTCTCAAGGAAACTCAGTTTTCACACTCTATGCTTAGTGCCCTTTGAGTGCATTATCTCGGAATGAACCTGGTAGAGCATCCCACACAAACGAATGCTCCACATGCGGGTTTCACATGCCACCAACTCCACATTCACAGGCAACTTCAGCGCCACAGACGTTTGCAGATAGCCCTCAATGCAAAGGCTCTAGACGCAAATATTGGTGTGAGAGCTAATTCAATCAAGGAAACACTGCATGTTGGTGAAGGGCATATTGAAGAAGAATCAGCCGAGTGGTTCTTGTGGGAGAACAACTCCATTTGGCTCACTAACTTCACACACCATCAGGCTTCCAAGCAGCTCTCAAGGAAACTCAGTTTTCACACTCTATGCTTAGTGCCCTTTGAGTGCCAAGGACTGAAATGAACCTGGTAGAGCATCCCACACAAACGAATGCTCCACATGCGGGTTTCACATGCCACCAACTCCACATTCACAGGCAACTTCAGCGCCACAGACGTTTGCAGATAGCCCTCAATGCAAAGGCTCTAGACGCAAATATTGGTGTGAGAGCTAATTCAATCAAGGAAACACTGCATGTTGGTGAAGGGCATATTGAAGAAGAATCAGCCGAGTGGTTCTTGTGGGAGAACAACTCCATTTGGCTCACTAACTTCACACACCATCAGGCTTCCAAGCAGCTCTCAAGGAAACTCAGTTTTAAACTCTATGCTTAGTGCCCTATGAGTGCATTATCTAGGAATGAACCTGGTAGAGCATCCCACACAAACGAATGCTCCACATGCGGGTTTCACATGCCACCAACTCCACATTCACAGGCAACTTCAGCGCCACAGACGTTTTCAGATAGCCCTCAATGCAAAGGCTCTAGACGCAAATATTGGTGTGAGAGCTAATTCAATCAAGGAAACACTGCATGTTGGTGAAGGGCATATTGAAGAAGAATCAGCCGAGTGGTTCTTGTGGGAGAACAACTCCATTTGGCTCACTAACTTCACACACCATCAGGCTTCCAAGCAGCTCTCAAGGAAACTCAGTTTTCACACTCTATGCTTAGTGCCCTTTGAGTGCCGAGGACTGAAATGAATCTTGGTGAGCATCCCACACAAACGAATGCTCCACATGCGGGTTTCACATGCCACCAACTCCACATTGACAGGCAACTTCAGCGCCACAGACGTTTGCAGATAGCCCTCAATGCAAAGGCTCTAGACGCAAATATTGGTGTGAGAGCTAATTCAATCAAGGAAACACTGCATGTTGGTGAAGGGCATATTGAAGAAGAATCAGCCGAGTGGTTCTTGTGGGAGAACAACTCCATTTGGCTCACTAACTTCACACACCATCAGGCTTCCAAGCAGCTCTCAAGGAAACTCAGTTTTCACACTCTATGCTTAGTGCCCTTTGAGTGCTTTATCTAGGAATGAACCTGCTAGAGCATCCCACACAAACGAATGCTCCACATGCGGGTTTCACATGCCACCAACTCCACATTCACAGGCAACTTCAGCGCCACAGACGTTTGCAGATAGCCCTCAATGCAAAGGCTCTAGACGCAAATATTGGTGTGAGAGCTAATTCAATCAAGGAAACACTGCATGTTGGTGAAGGGCATATTGAAGAAGAATCAGCCGAGTGGTTCTTGTGGGAGAACAACTCCATTTGGCTCACTAACTTCACACACCATCAGGCTTCCAAGCAGCTCTCAAGGAAACTCAGTTTTCACACTCTATGCTTAGTGCCCTTTGAGTGCATTATCTAGGAATGAACCTGGTAGAGCATCCCACACAAACGAATGCTCCACATGCGGGTTTCACATGCCACCAACTCCACATTCACAGGCAACTTCAGCGCCACAGACGTTTGCAGATAGCCCTCAATGCAAAGGCTCTAGACGCAAATATTGGTGTCAGAGCTAACTCAATCAAGGAAACACTGCATGTTGGTGAAGGGCATATTGAAGAAGAATCAGCCGAGTGGTTCTTGTGGGAGAACAACTCCATTTGGCTCACTAACTTCACACCATCAGGCTTCCAAACAGCTCTCAAGGAAACTCAGTTTTCACACTCTATGCTTAGTGCCCTTTGAGTGCTGAGGACTGAAATGAATCTTGGTGAGCATCCCACACAAACGAATGCTCCACATGCGGGTTTCACATGCCACCAACTCCACATTCACAGGCAACTTCAGCGCCACAGCCACTTTCAGATAGCCCTCAATGCAAAGGCTCTAGACGCAAATATTGGTGTGAGAGCTAATTCAATCAAGGAAACACTGCATGTTGGTGAAGGGCATATTGAAGAAGAATCAGCCGAGTGGTTCTTGTGGGAGAACAACTCCATTTGGCTCACTAACTTCACACACCATCAGGCTTCCAAGCAGCTCTCAAGGAAACTCAGTTTTCACACTCTATGCTTAGTGCCCTTTGAGGGCATTATCTAGGAATGAACCTGGTAGAGCATCCCACACAAACGAATGCTCCACATGCGGGTTTCACATGCCACCAACTCCACATTCGCAGGCAACTTCAGCGCCACAGCTACTTTCAGATAGCCCTCAATGCAAAGGCTCTAGACGCAAATATTGGTGTGAGAGCTAATTCAATCAAGGAAACACTGCATGTTGGTGAAGGGCATATTGAAGAAGAATCAGCCGAGTGGTTCTTGTGGGAGAACAACTCCATTTGGCTCACTAACTTCACACACCATCAGGCTTCCAAGCAGCTCTCAAGGAAACTCAGTTTTCACACTCTATGCTTAGTGCCCTTTGAGTGCCGAGGACTGAAATGAATCTTGGTGAGCATCCCACACAAACGAATGCTCCACATGAGGGTTTCACATGCCACCAACTCCACATTCACAGGCAACTTCAGCGCCACAGACGTTTGCAGATAGCCCTCAATGCAAAGGCTCTAGACGCAAATATTGGTGTGAGAGCTAATTCAATCAAGGAAACACTGCATGTTGGTGAAGGGCATATTGAAGAAGAATCAGCCGAGTGGTTCTTGTGGGAGAACAACTCCATTTGGCTCACTAACTTCACACACCATCAGGCTTCCAAGCAGCTCTCAAGGAAACTCAGTTTTCACACTCTATGCTTAGTGCCCTTTGAGTGCATTATCTAGGAATGAACCTGGTAGAGCATCCCACACAAACGAATGCTCCACATGCGGGTTTCACATGCCACCAACTCCACATTCACAGGCAACTTCAGCGCCACAGACGTTTTCAGATAGCCCTCAATGCAAAGGCTCTAGACGCAAATATTGGTGTGAGAGCTAATTCAATCAAGGAAACACTGCATGTTGGTGAAGGGCATATTGAAGAAGAATCAGCCGAGTGGTTCTTGTGGGAGAACAACTCCATTTGGCTCACTAACTTCACACACCATCAGGCTTCCAAGCAGCTCTCAAGGAAACGCAGTTTTCACACTCTATGCTTAGTGCCCTTTGAGTGCCAAGGACTGAAATGAACCTGGTAGAGCATCCCACACAAACGAATGCTCCACATGCGGGTTTCACATGCCACCAACTCCACATTCACAGGCAACTTCAGCGCCACAGACGTTTGCAGATAGCCCTCAATGCAAAGGCTCTAGACGCAAATATTGGTGTGAGAGCTAATTCAATCAAGGAAACACTGCATGTTGGTGAAGGGCATATTGAAGAAGAATCAGCCGAGTGGTTCTTGTGGGAGAACAACTCCATTTGGCTCACTAACTTCACACACCATCAGGCTTCAAGCAGCTCTCAAGGAAACTCAGTTTTCACACTCTATGCTTAGTGCCCTTTGAGTGCCAAGGACTGAAATGATCCTGGTAGAGCATCCCACACAAACGAATGCTCCACATGCGGGTTTCACATGCCACCAACTCCACATTCACAGGCAACTTCAGCGCCACAGACGTTTGCAGATAGCCCTCAATGCAAAGGCTCTAGACGCAAATATTGGTGTGAGAGCTAATTCAATCAAGGAAACACTGCATGTTGGTGAAGGGCATATTGAAGAAGAATCAGCCGAGTGGTTCTTGTGGGAGAACAACTCCATTTGGCTCACTAACTTCACACACCATCAGGCTTCCAAGCAGCTCTCAAGGAAACTCAGTTTTCACACTCTATGCTTAGTGCCCTTTGAGTGCCAAGGACTGAAATGAATCTTGGTGAGCATCCCACACAAACGAATGCTCCACATGCGGGTTTCACATGCCACCAACTCCACATTCACAGGCAACTTCAGCGCCACAGACGTTTGCAGATAGCCCTCAATGCAAAGGCTCTAGACGCAAATATTGGTGTGAGAGCTAATTCAATCAAGGAAACACTGCATGTTGGTGAAGGGCATATTGAAGAAGAATCAGCCGAGTGGTTCTTGTGGGAGAACAACTCCATTTGGCTCACTAACTTCACACACCATCAGGCTTCCAAGCAGCTCTCAAGGAAACTCAGTTTTCACACTTTATGCTTAGTGCCCTTTGAGTGCTTTATCTAGGAATGAACCTGCTAGAGCATCCCACACAAACGAATGCTCCACATGCGGGTTTTACACACATGCCACCAACTCCACATTCACAGGCAACTTCAGCGCCACAGACGTTTTCAGATAGCCCTCAATGCAAAGGCTCTAGACGCAAATATTGGTGTGAGAGCTAATTCAATCAAGGAAACACTGCATGTTGGTGAAGGGCATATTGAAGAAGAATCAGCCGAGTGGTTCTTGTGGGAGAACAACTCCATTTGGCTCACTAACTTCACACACCATCAGGCTTCCAAGCAGCTCTCAAGGAAACTCAGTTTTCACACTCTATGCTTAGTGCCCTTTGAGTGCATTATCTAGGAATGAACCTGGTAGAGCATCCCACACAAACGAATGCTCCACATGCGGGTTTCACATGCCACCAACTCCACATTCACAGGCAACTTCAGCGCCACAGACGTTTGCAGATAGCCCTCAATGCAAAGGCTCTAGACGCAAATATTGGTGTCAGAGCTAACTCAATCAAGGAAACACTGCATGTTGGTGAAGGGCATATTGAAGAAGAATCAGCCGAGTGGTTCTTGTGGGAGAACAACTCCATTTGGCTCACTAACTTCACACCATCAGGCTTCCAAACAGCTCTCAAGGAAACTCAGTTTTCACACTCTATGCTTAGTGCCCTTTGAGTGCATTATCTAGGAATGAACCTGGTAGAGCATCCCACACAAACGAATGCTCCACATGCGGGTTTCACATGCCACCAACTCCACATTCACAGGCAACTTCAGCGCCACAGCCACTTTCAGATAGCCCTCAATGCAAAGGCTCTAGACGCAAATATTGGTGTGAGAGCTAATTCAATCAAGGAAACACTGCATGTTGGTGAAGGGCATATTGAAGAAGAATCAGCCGAGTGGTTCTTGTGGGAGAACAACTCCATTTGGCTCACTAACTTCACACACCATCAGGCTTCCAAGCAGCTCTCAAGGAAACTCAGTTTTCACACTCTATGCTTAGTGCCCTTTGAGTGCCGAGGACTGAAATGAATCTTGGTGAGCATCCCACACAAACGAATGCTCCACATGAGGGTTTCACATGCCACCAACTCCACATTCACAGGCAACTTCAGCGCCAAAACCACTTTCAGATAGCCCTCAATGCAAAGGCTCTAGACGCAAATATTGGTGTGAGAGCTAATTCAATCAAGGAAACACTGCATGTTGGTGAAGGGCATATTGAAGAAGAATCAGCCGAGTGGTTCTTGTGGGAGAACAACTCCATTTGGCTCACTAACTTCACACACCATCAGGCTTCCAAGCAGCTCTCAAGGAAACTCAGTTTTCACACTCTATGCTTAGTGCCCTTTGAGTGCATTATCTAGGAATGAACCTGGTAGAGCATCCCACACAAACGAATGCTCCACATGCGGGTTTCACATGCCACCAACTCCACATTCACAGGCAACTTCAGCGCCACAGACGTTTTCAGATAGCCCTCAATGCAAAGGCTCTAGACGCAAATATTGGTGTGAGAGCTAATTCAATCAAGGAAACACTGCATGTTGGTGAAGGGCATATTGAAGAAGAATCAGCCGAGTGGTTCTTGTGGGAGAACAACTCCATTTGGCTCACTAACTTCACACACCATCAGGCTTCCAAGCAGCTCTCAAGGAAACTCAGTTTTCACACTCTATGCTTAGTGCCCTTTGAGTGCCGAGGACTGAAATGAACCTGGTAGAGCATCCCACACAAACGAATGCTCCACATGCGGGTTTCACATGCCACCAACTCCACATTCACAGGCAACTTCTAGCGCCACAGACGTTTGCAGATAGCCCTCAATGCAAAGGCTCTAGACGCAAATATTGGTGTGAGAGCTAATTCAATCAAGGAAACACTGCATGTTGGTGAAGGGCATATTGAAGAAGAATCAGCCGAGTGGTTCTTGTGGGAGAACAACTCCATTTGGCTCACTAACTTCACACACCATCAGGCTTCCAAGCAGCTCTCAAGGAAACTCAGTTTTCACACTCTATGCTTAGTGCCCTTTGAGTGCCGAGGACTGAAATGAATCTTGGTGAGCATCCCACACAAATGAATGCTCCACATGAGGGTTTCACATGCCACCAACTCCACATTCACAGGCAACTTCAGCGCCACAGACGTTTGCAGATAGCCCTCAATGCAAAGGCTCTAGACGCAAATATTGGTGTGAGAGCTAATTCAATCAAGGAAACACTGCATGTTGGTGAAGGGCATATTGAAGAAGAATCAGCCGAGTGGTTCTTGTGGGAGAACAACTCCATTTGGCTCACTAACTTCACACACCATCAGGCTTCCAAGCAGCTCTCAAGGAAACTCAGTTTTCACACTCTATGCTTAGTGCCCTTTGAGTGCCGAGGACTGAAATGAATCTTGGTGAGCATCCCACACAAACGAATGCTCCACATGCGGGTTTCACATGCCACCAACTCCACATTCACAGGCAACTTCAGCGCCAAAACCACTTTCAGATAGCCCTCAATGCAAAGGCTCTAGACGCAAATATTGGTGTGAGAGCTAATTCAATCAAGGAAACACTGCATGTTGGTGAAGGGCATATTGAAGAAGAATCAGCCGAGTGGTTCTTGTGGGAGAACAACTACATTTGGCTCACTAACTTCACAAACCATCAGGGTTCCAAGCAGCTCTCAAGGAAACTCAGTTTTCACACTCTATGCTTAGTGCCCTTTGAGTGCTTTATCTAGGAATGAACCTGCTAGAGCATCCCACACAAACGAATGCTCCACATGCGGGTTTCACATGCCACCAACTCCACATTCACAGGCAACTTCAGCGCCACAGACGTTTTCAGATAGCCCTCAATGCAAAGGCTCTAGACGCAAATATTGGTGTGAGAGCTAATTCAATCAAGGAAACACTGCATGTTGGTGAAGGGCATATTGAAGAAGAATCAGCCGAGTGGTTCTTGTGGGAGAACAACTCCATTTGGCTCACTAACTTCACACACCATCAGGCTTCCAAGCAGCTCTCAAGGAAACTCAGTTTTCACACTCTATGCTTAGTGCCCTTTGAGTGCATTATCTAGGAATGAACCTGGTAGAGCATCCCACACAAACGAATGCTCCACATGCGGGTTTCACATGCCACCAACTCCACATTCACAGGCAACTTCAGCGCCAAAACCACTTTCAGATAGCCCTCAATGCAAAGGCTCTAGACGCAAATATTGGTGTGAGAGCTAATTCAATCAAGGAAACACTGCATGTTGGTGAAGGGCATATTGAAGAAGAATCAGCCGAGTGGTTCTTGTGGGAGAACAACTCCATTTGGCTCACTAACTTCACACACCATCAGGCTTCCAAACAGCTCTCAAGGAAACTGAGTTTTCACACTCTATGCTTAGTGCCCTTTGAGTGCCGAGGACTGAAATGAATCTTGGTGAGCATCCCACACAAACGAATGCTCCACATGAGGGTTTCACATGCCACCAACTCCACATTCACAGGCAACTTCAGCGCCACAGACGTTTGCAGATAGCCCTCAATGCAAAGGCTCTAGACGCAAATATTGGTGTGAGAGCTAATTCAATCAAGGAAACACTGCATGTTGGTGAAGGGCATATTGAAGAAGAATCAGCCGAGTGGTTCTTGTGGGAGAACAACTCCATTTGGCTCACTAACTTCACACACCATCAGGCTTCCAAGCAGCTCTCAAGGAAACTCAGTTTTCACACTCTATGCTTAGTGCCCTTTGAGTGCCGAGGACTGAAATGAATCTTGGTGAGCATCCCACACAAACGAATGCTCCACATGCGGGTTTCACATGCCACCAACTCCACATTCACAGGCAACTTCAGCGCCACAGACGTTTGCAGATAGCCCTCAATGCAAAGGCTCTAGACGCAAATATTGGTGTGAGAGCTAATTCAATCAAGGAAACACTGCATGTTGGTGAAGGGCATATTGAAGAAGAATCAGCCGAGTGGTTCTTGTGGGAGAACAACTCCATTTGGCTCACTAACTTCACACACCATCAGGCTTCCAAGCAGCTCTCAAGGAAACTCAGTTTTCACACTCTATGCTTAGTGCCGTTTGAGGGCATTATCTAGGAATGAACCTGGTAGAGCATCCCACACAAACGAATGCTCCACATGCGGGTTTCACATGCCACAAACTCCACATTCACAGGCAACTTCAGCGCCACAGACGTTTGCAGATAGCCCTCAATGCAAAGGCTCTAGACGCAAATATTGGTGTGAGAGCTAATTCAATCAAGGAAACACTGCATGTTGGTGAAGGGCATATTGAAGAAGAATCAGCCGAGTGGTTCTTGTGGGAGAACAACTCCATTTGGCTCACTAACTTCACACACCATCAGGCTTCCAAGCAGCTCTCAAGGAAATTCAGTTTTCACACTCTATGCTTAGTGCCCTTTGAGTGCCAAGGACTGAAATGAACCTGGTAGAGCATCCCACACAAACGAATGCTCCACATGCGGGTTTCACATGCCACCAACTCCACATTCACAGGCAACTTCAGCGCCACAGACGTTTGCAGATAGCCCTCAATGCAAAGGCTCTAGACGCAAATATTGGTGTGAGAGCTAATTCAATCAAGGAAACACTGCATGTTGGTGAAGGGCATATTGAAGAAGAATCAGCCGAGTGGTTCTTGTGGGAGAACAACTCCATTTGGCTCACTAACTTCACACACCATCAGGCTTCCAAGCAGCTCTCAAGGAAACTCAGTTTTCACACTCTATGCTTAGTGCCCTTTGAGTGCCGAGGACTGAAATGAATCTTGGTGAGCATCCCACACAAACGAATGCTCCACATGAGGGTTTCACATGCCACCAACTCCACATTCACAGGCAACTTCAGCGCCACAGCTACTTTCAGATAGCCCTCAATGCAAAGGCTCTAGACGCAAATATTGGTGTGAGAGCTAATTCAATCAAGGAAACACTGCATGTTGGTGAAGGGCATATTGAAGAAGAATCAGCCGAGTGGTTCTTGTGGGAGAACAGCTCCATTTGGCTCACTAACTTCACACACCATCAGGCTTCCAAGCAGCTCTCAAGGAAACTCAGTTTTCACACTCTATGCTTAGTGCCCTATGAGTGCATTGTCTAGGAATGAACCTGGTAGAGCATCCCACACAAACGAATGCTCCACATGCGGGTTTCACATGCCACCACTCCACATTCACAGGCAACTTCAGCGCCACAGACGTTTGCAGATAGCCCTCAATGCAAAGGCTCTAGACGCAAATATTGGTGTGAGAGCTAATTCAATCAAGGAAACACTGCATGTTGGTGAAGGGCATATTGAAGAAGAATCAGCCGAGTGGTTCTTGTGGGAGAACAACTCCATTTGGCTCACTAACTTCACACACCATCAGGCTTCCAAGCAGCTCTCAAGGAAACTCAGTTTTCACACTCTATGCTTAGTGCCCTTTGAGTGCCGAGGACTGAAATGAATCTTGGTGAGCATCCCACACAAACGAATGCTCCACATGCGGGTTTCACATGCCACCAACTCCACATTCGCAGGCAACTTCAGCACCACAGCTACTTTCAGATAGCCCTCAATGCAAAGGCTCTAGACGCAAATATTGGTGTGAGAGCTAATTCAATCAAGGAAACACTGCATGTTGGTGAAGGGCATATTGAAGAAGAATCAGCCGAGTGGTTCTTGTGGGAGAACAACTCCATTGGGCTCACTAACTTCACACACCATCAGGCTTCCAAGCAGCTCTCAAGGAAACTCAGTTTTCACACTCTATGCTTAGTGCCCTTTGAGTGCATTATCTAGGAATGAACCTGGTAGAGCATCCCACACAAACGAATGCTCCACATGCGGGTTTCACATGCCACCAACTCCACATTCACAGGCAACTTCAGCGCCACAGCCGTTTTCAGATAGCCCTCAATGCAAAGGCTCTAGACGCAAATATTGGTGTGAGAGCTAATTCAATCAAGGAAACACTGCATGTTGGTGAAGGGCATATTGAAGAAGAATCAGCCGAGTGGTTCTTGTGGGAGAACAACTCCATTTGGCTCACTAACTTCACACACCATCAGGCTTCCAAGCAGCTCTCAAGGAAACTCAGTTTTCACACTCTATGCTTAGTGCCCTTTGAGTGCCGAGGACTGAAATGAATCTTGGTGAGCATCCCACACAAACGAATGCTCCACATGCGGGTTTCACATGCCACCAACTCCACATTCACAGGCAACTTCAGCGCCACAGCCGTTTTCAGATAGCCCTCAATGCAAAGGCTCTAGATGCAAATATTGGTGTGAGAGCTAATTCAATCAAGGAAACACTGCATGTTGGTGAAGGGCATATTGAAGAAGAATCAGCCGAGTGGTTCTTGTGGGAGAACAACTCCATTTGGCTCACTAACTTCACACACCATCAGGCTTCGAAGCAGCTCTCAAGGAAACTCAGTTTTCACACTCTATGCTTAGTGCCCTTTGAGTGCCGAGGACTGAAATGAATCTTGGTGAGCATCCCACACAAACTAATGCTCCACATGAGGGTTTCACATGCCACCAACTCCACATTCACAGGCAACTTCAGCGCCACAGACGTTTGCAGATAGCCCTCAATGCAAAGGCTCTAGACGCAAATATTGGTGTGAGAGCTAATTCAATCAAGGAAACACTGCATGTTGGTGAAGGGCATATTGAAGAAGAATCAGCCGAGTGGTTCTTGTGGGAGAACAACTCCATTTGGCTCACTAACTTCACACACCATCAGGCTTCCAATCAGCTCTCAAGGAAACTCAGTTTTCACACTCTATGCTTAGTGCCCTTTGAGTGCATTATCTAGGAATGAACCTGGTAGAGATCCCACACAAACGAATGCTCCACATGCGGGTTTCACATGCCACCAACTCCACATTCACAGGCAACTTCAGCGCCAAAACCACTTTCAGATAGCCCTCAATGCAAAGGCTCTAGACGCAAATATTGGTGTGAGAGCTAATTCAATCAAGGAAACACTGCATGTTGGTGAAGGGCATATTGAAGAAGAATCTGCCGAGTGGTTCTTGTGGGAGAACAACTCCATTTGGCTCACTAACTTCACATACCATCAGGCTTCCAAGCAGCTCTCAAGAAAACTCAGTTTTCACACTCTATACTTAGTGCCCTTTGAGCGCATTATCTAAGAATGAACCTGGTAGAGCATCCCACACAAACGAATGCTCCACATGCGGGTTTCACATGCCACCAACTCCACATTCACAGGCAACTTCAGCGCCAAAACCACTTTCAGATAGCCCTCAATGCAAAGGCTCTAGACGCAAATATTGGTGTGAGAGCTAATTCAATCAAGGAAACACTGCATGTTCGTGAATGGCATATTGAAGAAGAATCAGCCGAGTGGTTCTTGTGGGAGAACAACTCCATTTGGCTCACTAACTTCACACACCATCAGGCTTCCAAGCAGCTCTCAAGGAAACTCAGTTTTCACACTCTATGCTTAGTGCCCTTTGAGTGCATTATCTAGGAATGAACCTGGTAGAACATCCAACACAAACGAATGCTCCACATGCGGGTTTCACATGCCACCAACTCCACATTCACAGGCAACTTCAGCGCCACAGCTACTTTCAGATAGCCCTCAATGCAAAGGCTCTAGACGCAAATATTGGTGTGAGAGCTAATTCAATCAAGGAAACACTGCATGTTGGTGAAGGGCATATTGAAGAAGAATCAGCCGAGTGGTTCTTGTGGGAGAACAACTCCATTTGGCTCACTAACTTCACACACCATCAGGCTTCCAAGCAGCTCTCAAGGAAACTCAGTTTTCACACTCTATGCTTAGTGCCCTATGAGTGCATTATCTAGGAATGAACCTGGTAGAGCATCCCACACAAACGAATGCTCCACATGCGGGTTTCACATGCCACCAACTCCACATTCACAGGCAACTTCAGCGCCACAGACGTTTGCAGATAGCCCTCAATGCAAAGGCTCTAGATGCAAATATTGGTGTGAGAGCTAATTCAATCAAGGAAACACTGCATGTTGGTGAAGGGCATATTGAAGAAGAATCAGCTGAGTGGTTCTTGTGGGAGAACAACTCCATTTGGCTCACTAACTTCACACACCATCAGGCTTCCAAGCAGCTCTCAAGGAAACTCAGTTTTCACACTCTATGCTTAGTGCCCTTTGAGTGCATTATCTAGGACTGAACCTGGTAGAGCATCCCACACAAACGAATGCTCCACATGCGGGTTTCACATGCCACCAACTCCACATTCACAGGCAACTTCAGCGCCACAGACGTTTGCAGATAGCCCTCAATGGAAAGGCTCTAGACGCAAATATTGGTGTGAGAGCTAATTCAATCAAGGAAACACTGCATGTTGGTGAAGGGCATATTGAAGAAGAATCAGCCGAGTGGTTCTTGTGGGAGAACAACTCCATTTGGCTCACTAACGTCGCACACCATCAGGCTTCCAAGCAGCTCTCAAGGAAACTCAGTTTTCACACTCTATGCTTAGTGCCCTTTGAGTGCATTATCTAGGAATGAACCTGGTAGAACATCCCACACAAACGAATGCTCCACATGCGGGTTTCACATGCCACCAACTCCACATTCACAGGCAACTTCAGCGCCACAGACGTTTTCAGATAGCCCTCAATGTAAAGGCTCTAGACGCAAATATTGGTGTGAGAGCTAATTCAATCAAGGAAACACTGCATGTTGGTGAAGGGCATATTGATGAAGAATCAGCCGAGTGGTTCTTGTGGGAGAACAACTCCATTTGGCTCACTAATTTCACACACCATCAGGTTTCCAAACAGCTCTCAAGGAAACTCAGTTTTCACACTCTATGCTTAGTGCCCTTTGAGTGCATTATCTAGGAATGAACCTGGTAGAGCATCCCACACAAACGAATGCTCCACATGCGGGTTTCACATGCCACCAACTCCACATTCACAGGAAACTTCAGCGCCACAGACGTTTGCAGATAGCCCTCAATGCAAAGGCTCTAGACGCAAATATTGGTGTGAGAGCTAATTCAATCAAGGAAACACTGCATGTTGGTGAAGGGCATATTGAAGAAGAATCAGCCGAGTTTTTCTTGTGGGAGAACAACTCCATTTGGCTCACTAACTTCACACACCATCAGGCTTCCAAGCAGCTCTCAAGGAAACTCAGTTTTCACACTCTATGCTTAGTGCCCTTTGAGTGCATTATCTAGGAATGAACCTGGTAGAGCATCCCACACAGACGAATGCTCCACATGCGGGTTTCACATGCCACCAACTCCACATTCACAGGCAACTTCAGCGCCACAGCCGTTTTCAGATAGCCCTCAATGCAAAGGCTCTAGACGCAAATATTGGTGTGAGAGCTAATTCAATCAAGGAAACACTGCATGTTGGTGAAGGGCATATTGAAGAAGAATCAGCCGAGTGGTTCTTGTGGGAGAACAACTCCATTTGGCTCACTAACTTCACACACCATCAGGCTTCCAAGCAGCTCTCAAGGAAACTCAGTTTTCACACTCTATGCTTAGTGCCCTTTGAGTGCATTATCTAGGAATGAACCTGGTAGAGCATCCCACACAAACGAATGCTCCACATGCGGGTTTCACATGCCACCAACTCCACATTCACAGGCAACTTCAGCGCCAAAACCACTTTCAGATAGCCCTCAATGCAAAGGCTCTAGACGCAAATATTGGTGTGAGAGCTAATTCAATCAAGGAAACACTGCATGTTGGTGAAGGGCATATTGAAGAAGAATCAGCCGAGTGGTTCTTGTGGGAGAACAACTCCATTTGGCTCACTAACTTCACACACCATCAGGCTTCCAAGCAGCTCTCAAGGAAACTCAGTTTTCACACTCTATGCTTAGTGCCCTTTGAGTGCATTATCTAGGAATGAACCTGGTAGAGCATCCCACACAAACGAATGCTCCACATGCGGGTTTCACATGCCACCAACTCCACATTCACAGGCAACTTCAGCGCCACAGACGTTTGCAGATAGCCCTCAATGCAAAGGCTCTAGACGCAAATATTGGTGTGAGAGCTAATTCAATCAAGGAAACACTGCATGTTGGTGAAGGGCATATTGAAGAAGAATCAGCCGAGTGGTTCTTGTGGGAGAACAACTCCATTTGGCTCACTAACTTCACACACCATCAGGCTTCCAAGCAGCTCTCAAGGTAACTCAGTTTTCACACTCTATGCTTAGTGCCCTTTGAGTGCATTATCTAGGAATGAACCTGGTAGAGCATCCCACACAAACGAATGCTCCACATGCGGGTTTCACATGCCACCAACTCCACATTCACAGGCAACTTCAGCGCCACAGACGTTTGCAGATAGCCCTCAATGCAAAGGCTCTAGACGCAAATATTGGTGTGAGAGCTAATTCAATCAAGGAAACACTGCATGTTGGTGAAGGGCATATTGAAGAAGAATCAGCCGAGTTTTTCTTGTGGGAGAACAACTCCATTTGGCTCACTAACGTCGCACACCATCAGGCTTCCAAGCAGCTCTCAAGGAAACTCAGTTTTCACACTCTATGCTTAGTGCCCTTTGAGTGCATTATCTAGGAATGAACCTGGTAGAGCATCCCACACAGACGAATGCTCCACATGCGGGTTTCACATGCCACCAACTCCACATTCACAGGCAACTTCAGCGCCAAAACCACTTTCAGATAGCCCTCAATGCAAAGGCTCTAGACGCAAATATTGGTGTGAGAGCTAATTCAATCAAGGAAACACTGCATGTTGGTGAAGGGCATATTGAAGAAGAATCAGCCGAGTGGTTCTTGTGGGAGAACAACTCCATTTGGCTCACTAACTTCACACACCATCAGGCTTCCAAGCAGCTCTCAAGGAAACTCAGTTTTCACACTCTATGCTTAGTGCCCTTTGAGTGCATTATCTAGGAATGAACCTGGTAGAGCATCCCACACAAACTAATGCTCCACATGCGGGTTTCACATGCCACCAACTCCACATTCACAGGCAACTTCAGCGCCAAAACCACTTTCAGATAGCCCTCAATGCAAAGGCTCTAGACGCAAATATTGGTGTGAGAGCTAATTCAATCAAGGAAACACTGCATGTTGGTGAAGGGCATATTGAAGAAGAATCAGCCGAGTGGTTCTTGTGGGAGAACATCTCCATTTGGCTCACTAACGTCACACACCATCAGGCTTCCAAGCAGCTCGCAAGGAAACTCAGTTTTCACACTCCATGCTTAGTGCCCTTTGAGTGCATTATCTAGGAATGAACCTGGTAGAGCATCCCACACAAACGAATGCTCCACATGCGGGTTTCACATGCCACCAACTCCACATTCACAGGCAACTTCAGCGCCACAGACGTTTTCAGATAGCCCTCAATGCAAAGTCTCTACGTGCAAATATTGGTGTGAGAGCTAATTCAATCAAGGAAACACTGCATGTTGGTGAAGGGCATATTGAAGAAGAATCAGCCGAGTGGTTCTTGTGGGAGAACAACTCCATTTGGCTCACTAACTTCACACACCATCAGGCTTCCAAGCAGCTCTCAAGGAAACTCAGTTTTCACACTCTATGCTTAGTGCCCTTTGAGTGCATTATCTAGGAATGAACCTGGTAGAGCATCCCACACAAACGAATGCTCCACATGCGGGTTTCACATGCCACCAACTCCACATTCACAGGCAACTTCAGCGCCAAAACCACTTTCAGATAGCCCTCAATGCAAAGGCTCTAGACGCAAATATTGGTGTGAGAGCTAATTCAATCAATGAAACACTGCATGTTGGTGAAGGGCATATTGAAGAAGAATCAGCCGAGTGGTTCTTGTGGGAGAACAACTCCATTTGGCTCACTAACTTCACACCATCAGGCTTCCAAACAGCTCTCAAGGAAACTCAGTTTTCACACTCAATGCTTAGTGCCCTTTGAGTGCTGAGGACTGAAATGAATCTTGGTGAGCATCCCACACAAACGAATGCTCCACATGCGGGATTCACATGCCACCAACTCCACATTCACAGGTAACTTCAGCGCCACAGACGTTTGCAGATAGCCCTCAATGCAAAGGCTCTAGACGCAAATATTGGTGTGAGAGCTAATTCAATCAAGGAAACACTGCATGTTGCTGAAGGGCATATTGAAGAAGAATCAGCCGAGTGGTTCTTGTGGGAGAACAACTCCATTTGGCTCACTAACTTCACACACCATCAGGCTTCCAAGCAGCTCTCAAGGAAACTCAGTTTTCACACTCTATGCTTAGTGCCCTTTGAGTGCATTATCTAGGAATGAACCTGGTAGAGCATCCCACACAAACGAATGCTCCACATGCGGGTTTCACATGCCACCAACTCCACATTCACAGGCAACTTCAGCGCCACAGCTACTTTCAGATAGCCCTCAATGCAAAGGCTCTAGACGCAAATATTGGTGTGAGAGCTAATTCAATCAAGGAAACACTGCATGTTGGTGAAGGGCATATTGAAGAAGAATCAGCCGAGTGGTTCTTGTGGGAGAACAACTCCATTTGGCTCACTAACTTCACACACCATCAGGCTTCCAAGCAGCTCTCAAGGAAACTCAGTTTTCACACTCTGTGCTTAGTGCCCTTTGTGTGCATTATCTAGGAATGAACCTGGTAGAGCATCCCACACAAACGAATGCTCCACATGCGGGTTTCACATGCCACCAACTCCACATTCACAGGCAACTTCAGCGCCACAGACGTTTGCAGATAGCCCTCAATGCAAAGGCTCTAGACGCAAATATTGGTGTGAGAGCTAATTCAATCAAGGAAACACTGCATGTTGGTGAAGGGCATATTGAAGAAGAATCAGCCGAGTGGTTCTTGTGGGAGAACAACTCCATTTGGCTCACTAACTTCACACACCATCAGGATTCCAAGCAGCTCTCAAGGAAACTCAGTTTTCACACTCTATGCTTAGTGCCCTTTGAGTGCCGAGGACTGAAATGAATCTTTGTGAGCATCCCACACAAACGAATGCTCCACATGCGGGTTTCACATGCCACCAACTCCACATTCACAGGCAACTTCAGCGCCACAGACGTTTGCAGATAGCCCTCAATGCAAAGGCTCTAGACGCAAATATTGGTGTGAGAGCTAATTCAATCAAGGAAACACTGCATGTTGGTGAAGGGCATATTGAAGAAGAATCAGCCGAGTGGTTCTTGTGGGAGAACAACTCCATTTGGCTCACTAACTTCACACACCATCAGGATTCCAAGCAGCTCTCAAGGAAACTCAGTTTTCACACTCTATGCTTAGTGCCCTTTGAGTGCCGAGGACTGAAATGAATCTTTGTGAGCATCCCACACAAACGAATGCTCCACATGCGGGTTTCACATGCCACCAACTCCACATTCACAGGCAACTTCAGCGCCACAGACGTTTGCAGATAGCCCTCAATGCAAAGGCTCTAGACGCAAATATTGGTGTGAGAGCTAATTCAATCAAGGAAACACTGCATGTTGGTGAAGGGCATATTGAAGAAGAATCAGCCGAGTGGTTCTTGTGGGAGAACAACTCCATTTGGCTCACTAACTTCACACACCATCAGGCTTCCAAGCAGCTCTCAAGGAAACTCAGTTTTCACACTCTATGCTTAGTGCCCTTTGAGTGCATTATCTAGGAATGAACCTGGTAGAGCATCCCACACAAACGAATGCTCCACATGCGGGTTTCACATGCCACCAACTCCACATTCACAGGAAACTTCAGCTCCAAAACCACTTTCAGATAGCCCTCAATGCAAAGGCTCTAGACGCAAATATTGGTGTGAGAGCTAATTCAATCAAGGAAACACTGCATGTTGGTGAAGGGCATATTGAAGAAGAATCAGCCGAGTGGTTCTTGTGGGAGAACATCTCCATTTGGCTCACTAACGTCACACACCATCAGGCTTCCAAGCAGCTCTCAAGGAAACTCAGTTTTCACACTCTATGCTTAGTGCCCTTTGAGTGCATTATCTAGGAATGAACCTGGTAGAGCATCCCACACAAACGAATGCTCCACATGCGGGTTTCACATGCCACCAACTCCACATTCACAGGCAACTTCAGCGCCACAGACGTTTGCAAATAGCCCTCAATGCAAAGGCTCTAGACGCAAATATTGGTGTGAGAGCTAATTCAATCAAGGAAACACTGCATGTTGGTGAAGGGCATATTGAAGAAGAATCAGCTGAGTGGTTCTGTGGGAGAACAACTCCATTTGGCTCACTAACTTCACACACCATCAGGCTTCCAAGCAGCTCTCAAGGAAACTCAGTTTTCACACTCTATGCTTAGTGCCCTTTGAGTGCATTATCTAGGAATGAACCTGGTAGAGCATCCCACACAAACGAATGCTCCACATGCGGGTTTCACATGCCACCAACTCCACATTCACAGGCAACTTCAGCGCCACAGACGTTTGCAGATAGCCCTCAATGAAAAGGCTCTAGACGCAAATCTTGGTGTGAGAGCTAATTCAATCAAGGAAACACTGCATGTTGGTGAAGGGCATATTGAAGAAGAATCAGCCGAGTGGTTCTTGTGGGAGAACAACTCCATTTGGCTCACTAACTTCACACACCATCAGGCTTCCAAGCAGCTCTCAAGGAAACTCAGTTTTCACACTCTATGCTTAGTGCCCTTTGAGTGCATTATCTAGGAATGAACCTGGTAGAGCATCCCACACAAACGAATGCTCCACATGCGGGTTTCACATGCCACCAACTCCACATTCACAGGCAACTTCAGCGCCAAAACCACTTTCAGATAGCCCTCAATGCAAAGGCTCTAGACGCAAATATTGGTGTGAGAGCTAATTCAATCAAGGAAACACTGCATGTTGGTGAAGGGCATATTGAAGAAGAATCAGCCGAGTGATTCTTGTGGGAGAACAACTCCATTTGGCTCACTAACTTCACACACCATCAGGCTTCCAAGCAGCTCTCAAGGAAACTCAGTTTTCACACTCTATGCTTAGTGCCCTTTGAGTGCATTATCTAGGAATGAACCTGGTAGAGCATCCCACACAAACGAATGCTCCACATGCGGGTTTCACATGCCACCAACTCCACATTCACAGGCAACTTCAGCGCCAAAACCACTTTCAGATAGCCCTCAATGCAAAGGCTCTAGACGCAAATATTGGTGTGAGAGCTAATTCAATCAAGGAAACACTGCATGTTGGTGAAGGGCATATTGAAGAAGAATCAGCCGAGTGGTTCTTGTGGGAGAACAACTCCATTTGGCTCACTAACTTCACACACCATCAGGTTTCCAAACAGCTCTCAAGGAAACTCAGTTTATACACTCTATGCTTAGTGCCCTTTGAGTGCATTATCTAGGAATGAACCTGGTAGAGCATCCCACACAAACGAATGCTCCACATGCGGGTTTCACATGCCACCAACTCCACATTCACAGGCAACTTCAGCGCCACAGACGTTTGCAGATAGCCCTCAATGCAAAGGCTCTAGACGCAAATATTGGTGTGAGAGCTAACTCAATCAAGGAAACACTGCATGTTGGTGAAGGGCATATTGAAGAAGAATCAGCCGAGTGGTTCTTGTGGGAGAACAACACCATTTGGCTCACTAACTTCACACACCATCAGGCTTCCAAGCAGCTCTCAAGGAAACTCAGTTTTCACACTCTATGCTTAGTGCCCTTTGAGGTCCTAGGACTGAAATGAAGCTTCGTGAGCATCCCACACAAATGAATGCTCCACATGCGGGTTTCACATGCCACCAACTCCACATTCACAGGCAACTTCAGCGCCAAAACCACTTTCAGATAGCCCTCAATGCAAAGGCTCTAGACGCAAATATTGGTGTGAGAGCTAATTCAATCAAGGAAACACTGCATGTTGGTGAAGGGCATATTGAAGAAGAATCAGCCGAGTGGTTCTTGTGGGAGAACAACTCCATTTGGCTCACTAACTTCACACACCATCAGGCTTCCAAGCAGCTCTCAAGGAAACTCAGTTTTCACACTCTATGCTTAGTGCCCTTTGAGTGCATTATCTAGGAATGAACCTGGTAGAGCATCCCACACAAACGAATGCTCCACATGCGGGTTTCACATGCCACAAACTCCACATTCACAGGCAACTTCAGCGCCACAGCCACTTTCAGATAGCCCTCAATGCAAAGTCTCTACGTGCAAATATTGGTGTGAGAGCTAATTCAATCAAGGAAACACTGCATGTTGGTGAAGGGCATATTGAAGAAGAATCAGCCGAGTGGTTCTTGTGGGAGAACAACTCCATTTGGCTCACTAACGTCACACACCATCAGGCTTCCAAGCAGCTCTCAAGGAAACTCAGTTTTCACACTCTATGCTTAGTGCCCTTTGAGTGCATTATCTAGGAATGAACCTGGTAGAGCATCCCACACAAACGAATGCTCCACATGCGGGTTTCACATGCCACCAACTCCACATTCACAGGCAACTTCAGCGCCACAGACGTTTGCAGATAGCCCTCAATGCAAAGGCTCTAGACGCAAATATTGGTGTGAGAGCTAATTCAATCAAGGAAACACTGCATGTTGGTGAAGGGCATATTGAAGAAGAATCAGCCGAGTGGTTCTTGTGGGAGAACAACTCCATTTGGTTCACTAACTTCACACACCATCAGGCTTCCAAGCAGCTCTCAAGGAAACTCAGTTTTCACACTCTATGCTTAGTGCCCTTTGAGTGCATTATCTAGGAATGAACCTGGTAGAGCATCCCACACAAACGAATGCTCCACATGCGGGTTTCACATGCCACCAACTCCACATTCACAGGCAACTTCAGCGCCACAGACGTTTGCAGATAGCCCTCAATGCAAAGGCTCTAGACGCAAATATTGGTGTGAGAGCTAATTCAATCAATGAAACACTGCATGTTGGTGAAGGGCATATTGAAGAAGAATCAGCCGAGTGGTTCTTGTGGGAGAACAACTCCATTTGGCTCACTAACGTCGCACACCATCAGGTTTCCAAGCAGCTCTCAAGGAAACTCAGTTTTCACACTCTATGCTTAGTGCCCTTTGAGTGCATTATCTAGGAATGAACCTGGTAGAACATCCAACACAAACGAATGCTCCACATGCGGGTTTCACATGCCACCAACTCCACATTCACAGGCAACTTCAGCGCCAAAACCACTTTCAGATAGCCCTCAATGCAAAGGCTCTAGACGCAAATATTGGTGTGAGAGCTAATTCAATCAAGGAAACACTGCATGTTGGTGAAGGGCATATTGAAGAAGAATCCGCCGAGTGGTTCTTGTGGGAGAACAACTCCATTTGGCTCACTAACTTCACACACCATCAGGCTTCCAAGCAGCTCTCAAGGAAACTCAGTTTTCACACTCTATGCTTAGTGCCCTTTGACTGCATTATCTAGGAATGAACCTGGTAGAGCATCCCACACAAACGAATGCTCCACATGCGGGTTTCACATGCCACCAACTCCACATTCACAGGCAACTTCAGCGCCACAGACGTTTGCAGATAGCCCTCAATGCAAAGGCTCTAGACGCAAATATTGGTGTGAGAGCTAATTCAATCAAGGAAACAATGCATGTTGGTGAAGGGCATATTGAAGAAGAATCAGCCGAGTGGTTCTTGTGGGAGAACAACACCATTTGGCTCACTAACTTCACACACCATCAGGCTTCCAAGCAGCTCTCAAGGAAACTCAGTTTTCACACTCTATGCTTAGTGCCCTTTGAGGGCCTAGGACTGAAATGAAGCTTCGTGAGCATCCCACACAAATGAATGCTCCACATGCGGGTTTCACATGCCACCAACTCCACATTCACAGGCAACTTCAGCGCCACAGCCGTTTTCAGATAGCCCTCAATGCAAAATCTCTAGACGCAAATATTGGTGTGAGAGCTAATTCAATCAAGGAAACACTGCATGTTGGTGAAGCGCATATTGAAGAAGAATCAGCCGAGTGGTTCTTGTGGGAGAACAACTCCATTTGGCTCACTAACTTCACACACCATCAGGCTTCCAAGCAGCTCTCAAGGAAACTCAGTTTTCACACTCTATGCTTACTGCCCTTTGAGTGCCTAGGACTGAAATTAAGCTTGGTGAGCATCCCACACAAACGAATGCTCCACATGCGGGTTTCACATGCCACCAACTCCACATTCACAGGCAACTTCAGCGCCACAGCCGTTTGCAGATAGCCCTCAATGCAAAGGCTCTAGACGCAAATATTGGTGTGAGAGCTAATTCAATCAAGGAAACACTGCATGTTGGTGAAGGGCATATTGAAGAAGAATCAGCCGAGTGGTTCTTGTGGGAGAACAACTCCATTTGGCTCACTAACTTCACACACCATCAGGTTTCCAAGCAGCTCTCAAGGAAACTCAGTTTTCACACTCTATGCTTAGTGCCCTTTGACTGCATTATCTAGGAATGAACCTGGTAGAGCATCCCACACAAACGAATGCTCCACATGCGGGTTTCACATGCCACCAACTCCACATTCACAGGCAACTTCAGCGCCACAGCCGTTTGCAGATAGCCCTCAATGCAAAGGCTCTAGACGCAAATATTGGTGTGAGAGCTAATTCAATCAAGGAAACACTGCATGTTGGTGAAGGGCATATTGAAGAAGAATCAGCCGAGTGGTTCTTGTGGGAGAACAACACCATTTGGCTCACTAACTTCACACACCATCAGGCTTCCAAGCAGCTCTCAAGGAAACTCAGTTTTCACACTCTATGCTTAGTGCCCTTTGAGGTCCTAGGACTGAAATGAAGCTTCGTGAGCATCCCACACAAATGAATGCTCCACATGCGGGTTTCACATGCCACCAACTCCACATTCACAGGCAACTTCAGCGCCAAAACCACTTTCAGATAGCCCTCAATGCAAAGGCTCTAGACGCAAATATTGGTGTGAGAGCTAATTCAATCAAGGAAACACTGCATGTTGGTGAAGGGCATATTGAAGAAGAATCAGCCGAGTGGTTCTTGTGGGAGAACAATTCCATTTGGCTCACTAACTTCACACACCATCAGGCTTCCAAGCAGCTCTCAAGGAAACTCAGTTTTCACACTCTATGCTTAGTGCCCTTTGAGTGCATTATCTAGGAATGAACGAGGTAGAGCATCCCACACAAACGAATGCTCCACATGCGGGTTTCACATGCCACCAACTCCACATTCACAGGCAACTTCAGCGCCACAGCCGTTTGCAGATAGCCCTCAATGCAAAGGCTCTAGATGCAAATATTGGTGTGAGAGCTAATTCAATCAAGGAAACACTGCATGTTGGTGAAGGGCATATTGAAGAAGAATCAGCCGAGTGGTTCTTGTGGGAGAACATCTCCATTTGGCTCACTAACTTCACACACCATCAGGCTTCCAAGCAGCTCTCAAGGAAACTCAGTTTTCACACTCTATGCTTAGTGCCCTTTGAGTGCCTAGGACTGAAATGAAGCTTCGTGAGCATCCCACACAAATGAATGCTCCACATGCGGGTTTCACATGCCACCAACTCCACATTCACAGGCAACTTCAGCGCCAAACCCACTTTCAGATAGCCCTCAATGCAAAGGCTCTAGACGCAAATATTGGTGTGAGAGCTAATTCAATCAAGGAAACACTGCATGTTGGTGAAGGGCATATTGAAGAAGAATCAGCCGAGTTTTTCTTGTGGGAGAACAACTCCATTTGGCTCACTAACGTCGCACACCATCAGGCTTCCAAGCAGCTCTCAAGGAAACTCAGTTTTCACACTCTATGCTTAGTGCCCTTTGAGTGCATTATCTAGGAATGAACCTGGTAGAGCATCCCACACAGACGAATGCTCCACATGCGGGTTTCACATGCCACCAACTCCACATTCACAGGCAACTTCAGCGCCAAAACCACTTTCAGATAGCCCTCAATGCAAAGGCTCTAGACGCAAATATTGGTGTGAGAGCTAATTCAATCAAGGAAACACTGCATGTTGGTGAAGGGCATATTGAAGAAGAATCAGCCGAGTGGTTCTTGTGGGAGAACAACTCCATTTGGCTCACTAACTTCACACACCATCAGGCTTCCAAGCAGCTCTCAAGGAAACTCAGTTTTCACACTCTATGCTTAGTGCCCTTTGAGTGCATTATCTAGGAATGAACCTGGTAGAGCATCCCACACAAACGAATGCTCCACATGCGGGTTTCACATGCCACCAACTCCACATTCACAGGCAACTTCAGCGCCAAAACCACTTTCAGATAGCCCTCAATGCAAAGGCTCTAGACGCAAATATTGGTGTGAGAGCTAATTCAATCAAGGAAACACTGCATGTTGGTGAAGGGCATATTGAAGAAGAATCAGCCGAGTGGTTCTTGTGGGAGAACATCTCCATTTGGCTCACTAACGTCACACACCATCAGGCTTCCAAGCAGCTCGCAAGGAAACTCAGTTTTCACACTCCATGCTTAGTGCCCTTTGAGTGCATTATCTAGGAATGAACCTGGTAGAGCATCCCACACAAACGAATGCTCCACATGCGGGTTTCACATGCCACCAACTCCACATTCACAGGCAACTTCAGCGCCACAGACGTTTTCAGATAGCCCTCAATGCAAAGTCTCTACGTGCAAATATTGGTGTGAGAGCTAATTCAATCAAGGAAACACTGCATGTTGGTGAAGGGCATATTGAAGAAGGATCAGCCGAGTGGTTCTTGTGGGAGAACAACTCCATTTGGCTCACTAACTTCACACACCATCAGGCTTCCAAGCAGCTCTCAAGGAAACTCAGTTTTCACACTCTATGCTTAGTGCCGTTTGAGGGCATTATCTAGGAATGAACCTGGTAGAGCATCCCACACAAACGAATGCTCCACATGCGGGTTTCACATGCCACCAACTCCACATTCACAGACAACTTCAGCGCCAAAACCACTTTCAGATAGCCCTCAATGCAAAGGCTCTAGACGCAAATATTGGTGTGAGAGCTAATTCAATCAATGAAACACTGCATGTTGGTGAAGGGCATATTGAAGAAGAATCAGCCGAGTGGTTCTTGTGGGAGAACAACTCCATTTGGCTCACTAACTTCACACCATCAGGCTTCCAAACAGCTCTCAAGGAAACTCAGTTTTCACACTCAATGCTTAGTGCCCTTTGAGTGCTGAGGACTGAAATGAATCTTGGTGAGCATCCCACACAAACGAATGCTCCACATGCGGGATTCACATGCCACCAACTCCACATTCACAGGTAACTTCAGCGCCACAGACGTTTGCAGATAGCCCTCAATGCAAAGGCTCTAGACGCAAATATTGGTGTGAGAGCTAATTCAATCAAGGAAACACTGCATGTTGCTGAAGGGCATATTGAAGAAGAATCAGCCGAGTGGTTCTTGTGGGAGAACAACTCCATTTGGCTCACTAACTTCACACACCATCAGGCTTCCAAGCAGCTCTCAAGGAAACTCAGTTTTCACACTCTATGCTTAGTGCCGTTTGAGGGCATTATCTAGGAATGAACCTGGTAGAGCATCCCACACAAACGAATGCTCCACATGCGGGTTTCACATGCCACCAACTCCACATTCGCAGGCAACTTCAGCGCCACAGCTACTTTCAGATAGCCCTCAATGCAAAGGCTCTAGACGCAAATATTGGTGTGAGAGCTAATTCAATCAAGGAAACACTGCATGTTGGTGAAGGGCATATTGAAGAAGAATCAGCCGAGTGGTTCTTGTGGGAGAACAACTCCATTTGGCTCACTAACTTCACACACCATCAGGCTTCCAAGCAGCTCTCAAGGAAACTCAGTTTTCACACTCTATGCTTAGTGCCCTTTGTGTGCATTATCTAGGAATGAACCTGGTAGAGCATCCCACACAAACGAATGCTCCACATGCGGGTTTCACATGCCACCAACTCCACATTCACAGGCAACTTCAGCGCCACAGACGTTTGCAGATAGCCCTCAATGCAAAGGCTCTAGACGCAAATATTGGTGTGAGAGCTAATTCAATCAAGGAAACACTGCATGTTGGTGAAGGGCATATTGAAGAAGAATCAGCCGAGTGGTTCTTGTGGGAGAACAACTCCATTTGGCTCACTAACTTCACACACCATCAGGCTTCCAAGCAGCTCTCAAGGAAACTCAGTTTTCACACTCTATGCTTAGTGCCCTTTGAGTGCCGAGGACTGAAATGAATCTTTGTGAGCATCCCACACAAACGAATGCTCCACATGCGGGTTTCACATGCCACCAACTCCACATTCACAGGCAACTTCAGCGCCACAGACGTTTGCAGATAGCCCTCAATGCAAAGGCTCTAGACGCAAATATTGGTGTGAGAGCTAATTCAATCAAGGAAACACTGCATGTTGGTGAAGGGCATATTGAAGAAGAATCAGCCGAGTGGTTCTTGTGGGAGAACAACTCCATTTGGCTCACTAACTTCACACACCATCAGGCTTCCAAGAAGCTCTCAAGGAAACTCAGTTTTCACACTCTATGCTTAGTGCCCTTTGAGTGCATTATCTAGGAATGAACCTGGTAGAGCATCCCACACAAACGAATGCTCCACATGCGGGTTTCACATGCCACCAACTCCACATTCACAGGAAACTTCAGCTCCAAAACCACTTTCAGATAGCCCTCAATGCAAAGGCTCTAGACGCAAATATTGGTGTGAGAGCTAATTCAATCAAGGAAACACTGCATGTTGGTGAAGGGCATATTGAAGAAGAATCAGCCGAGTGGTTCTTGTGGGAGAACATCTCCATTTGGCTCACTAACGTCACACACCATCAGGCTTCCAAGCAGCTCTCAAGGAAACTCAGTTTTCACACTCTATGCTTAGTGCCCTTTGAGTGCATTATCTAGGAATGAACCTGGTAGAGCATCCCACACAAACGAATGCTCCACATGCGGGTTTCACATGCCACCAACTCCACATTCACAGGCAACTTCAGCGCCACAGACGTTTGCAAATAGCCCTCAATGCAAAGGCTCTAGACGCAAATATTGGTGTGAGAGCTAATTCAATCAAGGAAACACTGCATGTTGGTGAAGGGCATATTGAAGAAGAATCAGCTGAGTGGTTCTGTGGGAGAACAACTCCATTTGGCTCACTAACTTCACACACCATCAGGCTTCCAAGCAGCTCTCAAGGAAACTCAGTTTTCACACTCTATGCTTAGTGCCCTTTGAGTGCATTATCTAGGAATGAACCTGGTAGAGCATCCCACACAAACGAATGCTCCACATGCGGGTTTCACATGCCACCAACTCCACATTCACAGGCAACTTCAGCGCCACAGACGTTTGCAGATAGCCCTCAATGAAAAGGCTCTAGACGCAAATCTTGGTGTGAGAGCTAATTCAATCAAGGAAACACTGCATGTTGGTGAAGGGCATATTGAAGAAGAATCAGCCGAGTGGTTCTTGTGGGAGAACAACTCCATTTGGCTCACTAACTTCACACACCATCAGGCTTCCAAGCAGCTCTCAAGGAAACTCAGTTTTCACACTCTATGCTTAGTGCCCTTTGAGTGCATTATCTAGGAATGAACCTGGTAGAGCATCCCACACAAACGAATGCTCCACATGCGGGTTTCACATGCCACCAACTCCACATTCACAGGCAACTTCAGCGCCAAAACCACTTTCAGATAGCCCTCAATGCAAAGGCTCTAGACGCAAATATTGGTGTGAGAGCTAATTCAATCAAGGAAACACTGCATGTTGGTGAAGGGCATATTGAAGAAGAATCAGCCGAGTGGTTCTTGTGGGAGAACATCTCCATTTGGCTCACTAACGTCACACACCATCAGGCTTCCAAGCAGCTCTCAAGGAAACTCAGTTTTCACACTCTATGCTTAGTGCCCTTTGAGTGCATTATCTAGGAATGAACCTGGTAGATCATCCCACACAAACGAATGCTCCACATGCGGGTTTCACACGCCACCAACTCCACATTCACAGGCAACTTCAGCGCCACAGCCGTTTTCAGATAGCCCTCAATGCAAAGGCTCTAGACGCAAATATTTGTGTGAGAGCTAATTCAATCAAGGAAACACTGCATGTTGGTGAAGGGCATATTGAAGAAGAATCAGCCGAGTGGTTCTTGTGGGAGAACAACTCCATTTGGCTCACTAACGTCACACACCATCAGGCTTCCAAGCAGCTCTCAAGGAAACTCAGTTTTCACACTCTATGCTTAGTGCCCTTTGAGGGCCTAGGACTGAAATGAATCTTGGTGAGCATCCCACACAAACGAATGCTCCACATGCGGGTTTCACATGCCACCAACTCCACATTCACAGGCAACTTCAGCGCCACAGACGTTTTCAGATAGCCCTCAATGCAAAGGCTCTAGACGCAAATATTGGTGTGAGAGCTAATTCAATCAAGGAAACACTGCATGTTGGTGAAGGGCATATTGAAGAAGAATCAGCCGAGTGATTCTTGTGGGAGAACAACTCCATTTGGCTCACTAACTTCACACACCATCAGGCTTCCAAGCAGCTCTCAAGGAAACTCAGTTTTCACACTCTATGCTTAGTGCCCTTTGAGTGCATTATCTAGGAATGAACCTGGTAGAGCATCCCACACAAACGAATGCTCCACATGCGGGTTTCACATGCCACCAACTCCACATTCACAGGCAACTTCAGCGCCAAAACCACTTTCAGATAGCCCTCAATGCAAAGGCTCTAGACGCAAATATTGGTGTGAGAGCTAATTCAATCAAGGAAACACTGCATGTTGGTGAAGGGCATATTGAAGAAGAATCAGCCGAGTGGTTCTTGTGGGAGAACAACTCCATTTGGCTCACTAACTTCACACACCATCAGGTTTCCAAACAGCTCTCAAGGAAACTCAGTTTTCACACTCTATGCTTAGTGCCCTTTGAGTGCATTATCTAGGAATGAACCTGGTAGAGCATCCCACACAAACGAATGCTCCACATGCGGGTTTCACATGCCACCAACTCCACATTCACAGGCAACTTCAGCGCCACAGACGTTTGCAGATAGCCCTCAATGCAAAGGCTCTAGACGCAAATATTGGTGTGAGAGCTAACTCAATCAAGGAAACACTGCATGTTGGTGAAGGGCATATTGAAGAAGAATCAGCCGAGTGGTTCTTGTGGGAGAACAACACCATTTGGCTCACTAACTTCACACACCATCAGGCTTCCAAGCAGCTCTCAAGGAAACTCAGTTTTCACACTCTATGCTTAGTGCCCTTTGAGGTCCTAGGACTGAAATGAAGCTTCGTGAGCATCCCACACAAATGAATGCTCCACATGCGGGTTTCACATGCCACCAACTCCACATTCACAGGCAACTTCAGCGCCAAAACCACTTTCAGATAGCCCTCAATGCAAAGGCTCTAGACGCAAATATTGGTGTGAGAGCTAATTCAATCAAGGAAACACTGCATGTTGGTGAAGGGCATATTGAAGAAGAATCAGCCGAGTGGTTCTTGTGGGAGAACAACTCCATTTGGCTCACTAACTTCACACACCATCAGGCTTCCAAGCAGCTCTCAAGGAAACTCAGTTTTCACACTCTATGCTTAGTGCCCTTTGAGTGCATTATCTAGGAATGAACCTGGTAGAGCATCCCACACAAACGAATGCTCCACATGCGGGTTTCACATGCCACAAACTCCACATTCACAGGCAACTTCAGCGCCACAGCCACTTTCAGATAGCCCTCAATGCAAAGTCTCTACGTGCAAATATTGGTGTGAGAGCTAATTCAATCAAGGAAACACTGCATGTTGGTGAAGGGCATATTGAAGAAGAATCAGCCGAGTGGTTCTTGTGGGAGAACAACTCCATTTGGCTCACTAACGTCACACACCATCAGGCTTCCAAGCAGCTCTCAAGGAAACTCAGTTTTCACACTCTATGCTTAGTGCCCTTTGAGTGCATTATCTAGGAATGAACCTGGTAGAGCATCCCACACAAACGAATGCTCCACATGCGGGTTTCACATGCCACCAACTCCACATTCACAGGCAACTTCAGCGCCACAGACGTTTGCAGATAGCCCTCAATGCAAAGGCTCTAGACGCAAATATTGGTGTGAGAGCTAATTCAATCAATGAAACAATGCATGTTGGTGAAGGGCATATTGAAGAAGAATCAGCCGAGTGGTTCTTGTGTTAGAACAACTCCATTTGGCTCACTAACGTCGCACACCATCAGGTTTCCAAGCAGCTCTCAAGGAAACTCAGTATTCACACTCTATGCATAGTGCCCTTTGAGTGCATTATCTAGGAATGAACCTGGTAGAACATCCAACACAAACGAATGCTCCACATGCGGGTTTCACATGCCACCAACTCCACATTCACAGGCAACTTCAGCGCCAAAACCACTTTCAGATATCCCTCAATGCAAAGGCTCTAGACGCAAATATTGGTGTGAGAGCTAATTCAATCAAGGAAACACTGCATGTTGGTGAAGGGCATATTGAAGAAGAATCCGCCGAGTGGTTCTTGTGGGAGAACAACTCCATTTGGCTCACTAACTTCACACACCATCAGGCTTCCAAGCAGCTCTCAAGGAAACTCAGTTTTCACACTCTATGCTTAGTGCCCTTTGACTGCATTATCTAGGAATGAACCTGGTAGAGCATCCCACACAAACGAATGCTCCACATGCGGGTTTCACATGCCACCAACTCCACATTCACAGGCAACTTCAGCGCCACAGACGTTTGCAGATAGCCCTCAATGCAAAGGCTCTAGACGCAAATATTGGTGTGAGAGCTAATTCAATCAAGGAAACAATGCATGTTGGTGAAGGGCATATTGAAGAAGAATCAGCCGAGTGGTTCTTGTGGGAGAACAACACCATTTGGCTCACTAACTTCACACACCATCAGGCTTCCAAGCAGCTCTCAAGGAAACTCAGTTTTCACACTCTATGCTTAGTGCCCTTTGAGGGCCTAGGACTGAAATGAAGCTTCGTGAGCATCCCACACAAATGAATGCTCCACATGCGGGTTTCACATGCCACCAACTCCACATTCACAGGCAACTTCAGCGCCACAGCCGTTTTCAGATAGCCCTCAATGCAAAATCTCTAGACGCAAATATTGGTGTGAGAGCTAATTCAATCAAGGAAACACTGCATGTTGGTGAAGCGCATATTGAAGAAGAATCAGCCGAGTGGTTCTTGTGGGAGAACAACTCCATTTGGCTCACTAACTTCACACACCATCAGGCTTCCAAGCAGCTCTCAAGGAAACTCAGTTTTCACACTCTATGCTTACTGCCCTTTGAGTGCCTAGGACTGAAATTAAGCTTGGTGAGCATCCCACACAAACGAATGCTCCACATGCGGGTTTCACATGCCACCAACTCCACATTCACAGGCAACTTCAGCGCCACAGCCGTTTGCAGATAGCCCTCAATGCAAAGGCTCTAGACGCAAATATTGGTGTGAGAGCTAATTCAATCAAGGAAACACTGCATGTTGGTGAAGGGCATATTGAAGAAGAATCAGCCGAGTGGTTCTTGTGGGAGAACAACTCCATTTGGCTCACTAACTTCACACACCATCAGGTTTCCAAGCAGCTCTCAAGGAAACTCAGTTTTCACACTCTATGCTTAGTGCCCTTTGAGTGCATTATCTAGGAATGAACCTGGTAGAGCATCCCACACAAACGAATGCTCCACATGCGGGTTTCACATGCCACCAACTCCACATTCACAGGCAACTTCAGCGCCACAGCCGTTTTCAGATAGCCCTCAATGCAAAGGCTCTAGACGCAAATATTGGTGTGAGAGCTAATTCAATCAAGGAAACACTGCATGTTGGTGAAGGGCATATTGAAGAAGAATCAGCCGAGTGGTTCTTGTGGGAGAACAACTCCATTTGGCTCACTAACGTCACACACCATCAGGCTTCCAAGCAGCTCTCAAGGAAACTCAGTTTTCACACTCTATGCTTAGTGCCCTTTGAGTGCATTATCTAGGAATGAACCTGGTAGAGCATCACACACAAACGAATGCTCCACATGCGGGTTTCACATGCCACCAACTCCACATTCACAGGCAACTTCAGCGCCACAGACGTTTGCAGATAGCCCTCAATGCAAAGGCTCTAGACGCAAATATTGGTGTGAGAGCTAATTCAATCAAGGAAACACTGCATGTTGGTGAAGGGCATATTGAAGAAGAATCAGCCGAGTGGTTCTTGTGGGAGAACAACTCCATTTGGTTCACTAACTTCACACACCATCAGGCTTCCAAGCAGCTCTCAAGGAAACTCAGTTTTCACACTCTATGCTTAGTGCCCTTTGAGTGCATTATCTAGGAATGAACCTGGTAGAGCATCCCACACAAACGAATGCTCCACATGCGGGTTTCACATGCCACCAACTCCACATTCACAGGCAACTTCAGCGCCACAGACGTTTGCAGATAGCCCTCAATGCAAAGGCTCTAGACGCAAATATTGGTGTGAGAGCTAATTCAATCAATGAAACACTGCATGTTGGTGAAGGGCATATTGAAGAAGAATCAGCCGAGTGGTTCTTGTGGGAGAACAACTCCATTTGGCTCACTAACGTCGCACACCATCAGGTTTCCAAGCAGCTCTCAAGGAAACTCAGTTTTCACACTCTATGCATAGTGCCCTTTGAGTGCATTATCTAGGAATGAACCTGGTAGAACATCCAACACAAACGAATGCTCCACATGCGGGTTTCACATGCCACCAACTCCACATTCACAGGCAACTTCAGCGCCAAAACCACTTTCAGATAGCCCTCAATGCAAAGGCTCTAGACGCAAATATTGGTGTGAGAGCTAATTCAATCAAGGAAACACTGCATGTTGGTGAAGGGCATATTGAAGAAGAATCCGCCGAGTGGTTCTTGTGGGAGAACAACTCCATTTGGCTCACTAACTTCACACACCATCAGGCTTCCAAGCAGCTCTCAAGGAAACTCAGTTTTCACACTCTATGCTTAGTGCCCTTTGACTGCATTATCTAGGAATGAACCTGGTAGAGCATCCCACACAAACGAATGCTCCACATGCGGGTTTCACATGCCACCAACTCCACATTCACAGGCAACTTCAGCGCCACAGACGTTTGCAGATAGCCCTCAATGCAAAGGCTCTAGACGCAAATATTGGTGTGAGAGCTAATTCAATCAAGGAAACAATGCATGTTGGTGAAGGGCATATTGAAGAAGAATCAGCCGAGTGGTTCTTGTGGGAGAACAACACCATTTGGCTCACTAACTTCACACACCATCAGGCTTCCAAGCAGCTCTCAAGGAAACTCAGTTTTCACACTCTATGCTTAGTGCCCTTTGAGGGCCTAGGACTGAAATGAAGCTTCGTGAGCATCCCACACAAATGAATGCTCCACATGCGGGTTTCACATGCCACCAACTCCACATTCACAGGCAACTTCAGCGCCACAGCCGTTTTCAGATAGCCCTCAATGCAAAATCTCTAGACGCAAATATTGGTGTGAGAGCTAATTCAATCAAGGAAACACTGCATGTTGGTGAAGCGCATATTGAAGAAGAATCAGCCGAGTGGTTCTTGTGGGAGAACAACTCCATTTGGCTCACTAACTTCACACACCATCAGGCTTCCAAGCAGCTCTCAAGGAAACTCAGTTTTCACACTCTATGCTTACTGCCCTTTGAGTGCCTAGGACTGAAATTAAGCTTGGTGAGCATCCCACACAAACGAATGCTCCACATGCGGGTTTCACATGCCACCAACTCCACATTCACAGGCAACTTCAGCGCCACAGCCGTTTGCAGATAGCCCTCAATGCAAAGGCTCTAGACGCAAATATTGGTGTGAGAGCTAATTCAATCAAGGAAACACTGCATGTTGGTGAAGGGCATATTGAAGAAGAATCAGCCGAGTGGTTCTTGTGGGAGAACAACTCCATTTGGCTCACTAACTTCACACACCATCAGGTTTCCAAGCAGCTCTCAAGGAAACTCAGTTTTCACACTCTATGCTTAGTGCCCTTTGAGTGCATTATCTAGGAATGAACCTGGTAGAGCATCCCACACAAACGAATGCTCCACATGCGGGTTTCACATGCCACCAACTCCACATTCACAGGCAACTTCAGCGCCACAGACGTTTGCAGATAGCCCTCAATGCAAAGGCTCTAGACGCAAATATTGGTGTGAGAGCTAATTCAATCAAGGAAACACTGCATGTTGGTGAAGGGCATATTGAAGAAGAATCAGCCGAGTGGTTCTTGTGGGAGAACAACTCCATTTGGCTCACTAACTTCACACACCATCAGGCTTCCAAGCAGCTCTCAAGGAAACTCAGTTTTCACACTCTATGCTTAGTGCCCTTTGAGTGCATTATCTAGGAATGAACCTGGTAGAGCATCCCACACAAACGAATGCTCCACATGCGGGTTTCACATGCCACCAACTCCACATTCACAGGCAACTTCAGCGCCACAGCCGTTTGCAGATAGCCCTCAATGCAAAGGCTCTAGACGCAAATATTGGTGTGAGAGCTAATTCAATCAAGGAAACACTGCATGTTGGTGAAGGGCATATTGAAGAAGAATCAGCCGAGTGGTTCTTGTGGGAGAACAACACCATTTGGCTCACTAACTTCACACACCATCAGGCTTCCAAGCAGCTCTCAAGGAAACTCAGTTTTCACACTCTATGCTTAGTGCCCTTTGAGGTCCTAGGACTGAAATGAAGCTTCGTGAGCATCCCACACAAATGAATGCTCCACATGCGGGTTTCACATGCCACCAACTCCACATTCACAGGCAACTTCAGCGCCAAAACCACTTTCAGATAGCCCTCAATGCAAAGGCTCTAGACGCAAATATTGGTGTGAGAGCTAATTCAATCAAGGAAACACTGCATGTTGGTGAAGGGCATATTGAAGAAGAATCAGCCGAGTGGTTCTTGTGGGAGAACAACTCCATTTGGCTCACTAACTTCACACACCATCAGGCTTCCAAGCAGCTCTCAAGGAAACTCAGTTTTCACACTCTATGCTTAGTGCCCTTTGAGTGCATTATCTAGGAATGAACGAGGTAGAGCATCCCACACAAACGAATGCTCCACATGCGGGTTTCACATGCCACCAACTCCACATTCACAGGCAACTTCAGCGCCACAGCCGTTTTCAGATAGCCCTCAATGCAAAGGCTCTAGACGCAAATATTGGTGTGAGAGCTAATTCAATCAAGGAAACACTGCATGTTGGTGAAGGGCATATTGAAGAAGAATCAGCCGAGTGGTTCTTGTGGGAGAACATCTCCATTTGGCTCACTAACTTCACACACCATCAGGCTTCCAAGCAGCTCTCAAGGAAACTCAGTTTTCACACTCTATGCTTAGTGCCCTTTGAGGGCCTAGGACTGAAATGAAGCTTCGTGAGCATCCCACACAAATGAATGCTCCACATGCGGGTTTCACATGCCACCAACTCCACATTCACAGGCAACTTCAGCGCCAAACCCACTTTCAGATAGCCCTCAATGCAAAGGCTCTAGACGCAAATATTGGTGTGAGAGCTAATTCAATCAAGGAAACACTGCATGTTGGTGAAGGGCATATTGAAGAAGAATCAGCCGAGTGGTTCTTGTGGGAGAACAACTCCATTTGGTTCACTAACTTCACACACCATCAGGCTTCCAAGCAGCTCTCAAGGAAACTCAGTTTTCACACTCTATGCTTAGTGCCCTTTGAGTGCATTATCTAGGAATGAACCTGGTAGAGCATCCCACACAAACGAATGCTCCACATGCGGGTTTCACATGCCACCAACTCCACATTCACAGGCAACTTCAGCGCCACAGACGTTTGCAGATAGCCCTCAATGCAAAGGCTCTAGACGCAAATATTGGTGTGAGAGCTAATTCAATCAATGAAACACTGCATGTTGGTGAAGGGCATATTGAAGAAGAATCAGCCGAGTGGTTCTTGTGGGAGAACAACTCCATTTGGCTCACTAACGTCGCACACCATCAGGTTTCCAAGCAGCTCTCAAGGAAACTCAGTTTTCACACTCTATGCATAGTGCCCTTTGAGTGCATTATCTAGGAATGAACCTGGTAGAACATCCAACACAAACGAATGCTCCACATGCGGGTTTCACATGCCACCAACTCCACATTCACAGGCAACTTCAGCGCCAAACCCACTTTCAGATAGCCCTCAATGCAAAGGCTCTAGACGCAAATATTGGTGTGAGAGCTAATTCAATCAAGGAAACACTGCATGTTGGTGAAGGGCATATTGAAGAAGAATCCGCCGAGTGGTTCTTGTGGGAGAACAACTCCATTTGGCTCACTAACTTCACACACCATCAGGCTTCCAAGCAGCTCTCAAGGAAACTCAGTTTTCACACTCTATGCTTAGTGCCCTTTGACTGCATTATCTAGGAATGAACCTGGTAGAGCATCCCACACAAACGAATGCTCCACATGCGGGTTTCACATGCCACCAACTCCACATTCACAGGCAACTTCAGCGCCACAGACGTTTGCAGATAGCCCTCAATGCAAAGGCTCTAGACGCAAATATTGGTGTGAGAGCTAATTCAATCAAGGAAACAATGCATGTTGGTGAAGGGCATATTGAAGAAGAATCAGCCGAGTGGTTCTTGTGGGAGAACAACACCATTTGGCTCACTAACTTCACACACCATCAGGCTTCCAAGCAGCTCTCAAGGAAACTCAGTTTTCACACTCTATGCTTAGTGCCCTTTGAGGGCCTAGGACTGAAATGAAGCTTCGTGAGCATCCCACACAAATGAATGCTCCACATGCGGGTTTCACATGCCACCAACTCCACATTCACAGGCAACTTCAGCGCCACAGCCGTTTTCAGATAGCCCTCAATGCAAAGGCTCTAGACGCAAATATTGGTGTGAGAGCTAATTCAATCAAGGAAACACTGCATGTTGGTGAAGCGCATATTGAAGAAGAATCAGCCGAGTGGTTCTTGTGGGAGAACAACTCCATTTGGCTCACTAACTTCACACACCATCAGGCTTCCAAGCAGCTCTCAAGGAAACTCAGTTTTCACACTCTATGCTTACTGCCCTTTGAGTGCCTAGGACTGAAATGAAGCTTGGTGAGCATCCCACACAAACGAATGCTCCACATGCGGGTTTCACATGCCACCAACTCCACATTCACAGGCAACTTCAGCGCCAAAACCACTTTCAGATAGCCCTCAATGCAAAGGCTCTAGACGCAAATATTGGTGTGAGAGCTAATTCAATCAAGGAAACACTGCATGTTGGTGAAGGGCATATTGAAGAAGAATCAGCCGAGTGGTTCTTGTGGGAGAACAACTCCATTTGGCTCACTAACTTCACACACCATCAGGTTTCCAAGCAGCTCTCAAGGAAACTCAGTTTTCACACTCTATGCTTAGTGCCCTTTGAGTGCATTATCTAGGAATGAACCTGGTAGAGCATCCCACACAAACGAATGCTCCACATGCGGGTTTCACATGCCACCAACTCCACATTCACAGGCAACTTCAGCGCCACAGCCGTTTTCAGATAGCCCTCAATGCAAAGGCTCTAGACGCAAATATTGGTGTGAGAGCTAATTCAATCAAGGAAACACTGCATGTTGGTGAAGGGCATATTGAAGAAGAATCAGCCGAGTGGTTCTTGTGGGAGAACAACTCCATTTGGCTCACTAACTTCACACACCATCAGGCTTCCAAGCAGCTCTCAAGGAAACTCAGTTTTCACACTCTATGCTTAGTGCCCTTTGAGTGCATTATCTAGGAATGAACCTGGTAGAGCATCCCACACAAACGAATGCTCCACATGCGGGTTTCACATGCCACCAACTCCACATTCACAGGCAACTTCAGCGCCACAGCCGTTTTCAGATAGCCCTCAATGCAAAGGCTCTAGACGCAAATATTGGTGTGAGAGCTAATTCAATCAAGGAAACACTGCATGTTGGTGAAGGGCATATTGAAGAAGAATCAGCCGAGTGGTTCTTGTGGGAGAACAACACCATTTGGCTCACTAACTTCACACACCATCAGGCTTCCAAGCAGCTCTCAAGGAAACTCAGTTTTCACACTCTATGCTTAGTGCCCTTTGAGGTCCTAGGACTGAAATGAAGCTTCGTGAGCATCCCACACAAATGAATGCTCCACATGCGGGTTTCACATGCCACCAACTCCACATTCACAGGCAACTTCAGCGCCAAAACCACTTTCAGATAGCCCTCAATGCAAAGGCTCTAGACGCAAATATTGGTGTGAGAGCTAATTCAATCAAGGAAACACTGCATGTTGGTGAAGGGCATATTGAAGAAGAATCAGCCGAGTGGTTCTTGTGGGAGAACAATTCCATTTGGCTCACTAACTTCACACACCATCAGGCTTCCAAGCAGCTCTCAAGGAAACTCAGTTTTCACACTCTATGCTTAGTGCCCTTTGAGTGCATTATCTAGGAATGAACGAGGTAGAGCATCCCACACAAACGAATACTCCACATGCGGGTTTCACATGCCACCAACTCCACATTCACAGGCAACTTCAGCGCCACAGACGTTTGCAGATAGCCCTCAATGCAAAGGCTCTAGACGCAAATATTGGTGTGAGAGCTAATTCAATCAAGGAAACACTGCATGTTGGTGAAGGGCATATTGAAGAAGAATCAGCCGAGTGGTTCTTGTGGGAGAACATCTCCATTTGGCTCACTAACTTCACACACCATCAGGCTTCCAAGCAGCTCTCAAGGAAACTCAGTTTTCACACTCTATGCTTAGTGCCCTTTGAGGGCCTAGGACTGAAATGAAGCTTCGTGAGCATCCCACACAAATGAATGCTCCACATGCGGGTTTCACATGCCACCAACTCCACATTCACAGGCAACTTCAGCGCCACAGCCGTTTTCAAATAGCCCTCAATGCAAAATCTCTAGACGCAAATATTGGTGTGAGAGCTAATTCAATCAAGGAAACACTGCATGTTGGTGAAGGGCATATTGAAGAAGAATCAGCCGAGTGGTTCTTGTGGGAGAACAACTCCATTTGGCTCACTAACTTCACACACCATCAGGCTTCCAAGCAGCTCTCAAGGAAACTCAGTTTTCACACTCTATGCTTAGTGCCCTTTGAGTGCATTATCTAGGAATGAACCTGGTAGAGCATCCCACACAAACGAATGCTCCACATGCGGGTTTCACATGCCACCAACTCCACATTCACAGGCAACTTCAGCGCCAAAACCACTTTCAGATAGCCCTCAATGCAAAGGCTCTAGACGCAAATATTGGTGTGAGAGCTAATTCAATCAAGGAAACACTGCATGTTGGTGAAGGGCATATTGAAGAAGAATCAGCCGAGTGGTTCTTGTGGGAGAACAACTCCATTTGGCTCACTAACATCACACACCATCAGGCTTCCAAGCAGCTCTCAAGGAAACTCAGTTTTCACACTCTATGCTTAGTGCCCTTTGAGTGCATTATCTAGGAATGCAGCTGGTAGAGCATCCCACACAAACGAATGCTCCACATGCGGGTTTCACATGCCACCAACTCCACATTCACAGGCAACTTCAGCGCCACAGCCGTTTTCAGATAGCCCTCAATGCAAAGGTTCTAGACGCAAATATTGGTGTGAGAGCTAATTCAATCAAGGAAACACTGCATGTTGGTGAAGGGCATATTGAAGAAGAATAGGCCGAGTGATTCTTGTGGGAGAACAACTCCATTTGGCTCACTAACTTCACACACCATCAGGCTTCCAAGCAGCTCTCAAGGAAACTCAGTTTTCACACTCTATGCTTAGTGCCCTTTGAGTGCATTATCTAGGAATGAACCTGGTAGAGCATCCCACACAAACGAATGCTCCACATGCGGGTTTCACATGCCACAAACTCCACATTCACAGGCAACTTCAGCGCCACAGCCGTTTTCAGATAGAGCTCAATGCAAAGGCTCTAGACGCAAATATTGGTGTGAGAGCTAATTCAATCAAGGAAACACTGCATGTTGGTGAAGGGCATATTGAAGAAGAATCAGCCGAGTGGTTCTTGTGGGAGAACAACTCCATTTGGCTCACTAACGTCGCACACCATCAGGTTTCCAAGCAGCTCTCAAGGAAACTCAGTTTTCACACTCTATGCATAGTGCCCTTTGAGTGCATTATCTAGGAATGAACCTGGTAGAGCATCCCACACAAACGAATGCTCCACATGCGGGTTTCACATGCCACAAACTCCACATTCACAGGCAACTTCAGCGCCACAGCCACTTTCAGATAGCCCTCAATGCAAAGGCTGTTGACGCAAATATTGGTGTGAGAGCTAATTCAATCAAGGAAACACTGCATGTTGGTGAAGGGCATATTGAAGAAGAATCAGCCGAGTGGTTCTTGTGGGAGAACAACTCCATTTGGCTCACTAAATTCACACACCATCAGGCTTCCAAGCAGCTCTCAAGGAAACTCAGTTTTCACACTCTATGCTTACTGCCCTTTGAGTGCCTAGGACGGAAATGAAGCTTGGTGAGCATCCCACACAAACGAATGCTCCACATGCGGGTTTCACATGCCACCAACTCCACATTCACAGGCAACTTCAGCGCCACAGCCGTTTGCAGATAGCCCTCAATGCAAAGGCTCTAGACGCAAATATTGGTGTGAGAGCTAATTCAATCAAGGAAACACTGCATGTTGGTGAAGGGCATATTGAAGAAGAATCAGCCGAGTGGTTCTTGTGGGAGAACAACTCCATTTGGCTCACTAACTTCACACACCATCAGGTTTCCAAACAGCTCTCAAGGAAACTCAGTTTTCACACTCTATGCTTAGTGCCCTTTGAGTGCATTATCTAGGAATGAACCTGGTAGAGCATCCCACACAAACGAATGCTCCACATGCGGGTTTCACATGCCACCAACTCCACATTCACAGGCAACTTCAGCGCCAAAACCACTTTCAGATAGCCCTCAATGCAAAGGCTCTAGACGCAAATATTGGTGTGAGAGCTAATTCAATCAAGGAAACACTGCATGTTGGTGAAGGGCATATTGAAGAAGAATCAGCCGAGTGGTTCTTGTGGGAGAACAACTCCATTTGGCTCACTAACTTCACACACCATCAGGCTTCCAAGCAGCTCTCAAGGAAACTCAGTTTTCACACTCTATGCTTAGTGCCCTTTGAGTGCATTATCTAGGAATGAACCTGGTAGAGCATCCCACACAAACGAATGCTCCACATGCGGGTTTCACATGCCACCAACTCCACATTCACAGGCAACTTCAGCGCCACAGCCACTTTCAGATAGCCCTCAATGCAAAGTCTCTACGTGCAAATATTGGTGTGAGAGCTAATTCAATCAAGGAAACACTGCATGTTGGTGAAGGGCATATTGAAGAAGAATCAGCCGAGTGGTTCTTGTGGGAGAACAACTCCATTTGGCTCACTAACGTCACACACCATCAGGCTTCCAAGCAGCTCTCAAGGAAACTCAGTTTTCACACTCTATGCTTAGTGCCCTTTGAGTGCATTATCTAGGAATGAACCTGGTAGAGCATCCCACACAAACGAATGCTCCACATGCGGGTTTCACATGCCACCAACTCCACATTCACAGGCAACTTCAGCGCCACAGACGTTTGCAGATAGCCCTCAATGCAAAGGCTCTAGACGCAAATATTGGTGTGAGAGCTAATTCAATCAAGGAAACACTGCATGTTGGTGAAGGGCATATTGAAGAAGAATCAGCCGAGTGGTTCTTGTGGGAGAACAACTCCATTTGGCTCACTAACTTCACACACCATCAGGTTTCCAAACAGCTCTCAAGGAAACTCAGTTTTCACACTCTATGCTTAGTGCCCTTTGAGTGCATTATCTAGGAATGAACCTGGTAGAGCATCCCACACAAACGAATGCTCCACATGCGGGTTTCACATGCCACCAACTCCACATTCACAGGCAACTTCAGCGCCACAGACGTTTGCAGATAGCCCTCAATGCAAAGGCTCTAGACGCAAATATTGGTGTGAGAGCTAATTCAATCAAGGAAACACTGCATGTTGGTGAAGGGCATATTGAAGAAGAATCAGCCGAGTGGTTCTTGTGGGAGAACAACTCCATTTGGCTCACTAACTTCACACACCATCAGGCTTCCAAGCAGCTCTCAAGGAAACTCAGTTTTCACACTCTATGCTTAGTGCCCTTTGAGTGCCTAGGACTGAAATGAAGCTTCGTGAGCATCCCACACAAATGAATGCTCCACATGCGGGTTTCACATGCCACCAACTCCACATTCACAGGCAACTTCAGCGCCAAAACCACTTTCAGATAGCCCTCAATGCAAAGGCTCTAGACGCAAATATTGGTGTGAGAGCTAATTCAATCAAGGAAACACTGCATGTTGGTGAAGGGCATATTGAAGAAGAATCAGCCGAGTGGTTCTTGTGGGAGAACAACTCCATTTGGCTCACTAACTTCACACACCATCAGGCTTCCAAGCAGCTCTCAAGGAAACTCAGTTTTCACACTCTATGCTTAGTGCCCTTTGAGTGCATTATCTAGGAATGAACCTGGTAGAGCATCCCACACAAACGAATGCTCCACATGCGGGTTTCACATGCCACAAACTCCACATTCACAGGCAACTTCAGCGCCACAGCCACTTTCAGATAGCCCTCAATGCAAAGTCTCTACGTGCAAATATTGGTGTGAGAGCTAATTCAATCAAGGAAACACTGCATGTTGGTGAAGGGCATATTGAAGAAGAATCAGCCGAGTGGTTCTTGTGGGAGAACAACTCCATTTGGCTCACTAACGTCACACACCATCAGGCTTCCAAGCAGCTCTCAAGGAAACTCAGTTTTCACACTCTATGCTTAGTGCCCTTTGAGTGCATTATCTAGGAATGAACCTGGTAGAGCATCCCACACAAACGAATGCTCCACATGCGGGTTTCACATGCCACCAACTCCACATTCACAGGCAACTTCAGCGCCACAGACGTTTGCAGATAGCCCTCAATGCAAAGGCTCTAGACGCAAATATTGGTGTGAGAGCTAATTCAATCAAGGAAACACTGCATGTTGGTGAAGGGCATATTGAAGAAGAATCAGCCGAGTGGTTCTTGTGGGAGAACAACTCCATTTGGCTCACTAACTTCACACACCATCAGGCTTCCAAACAGCTCTCAAGGAAACTCAGTTTTCACACTCTATGCTTAGTGCCCTTTGAGTGCATTATCTAGGAATGAACCTGGTAGAGCATCCCACACAAACGAATGCTCCACATGCGGGTTTCACATGCCACCAACTCCACATTCACAGGCAACTTCAGCGCCACAGCCGTTTTCAGATAGCCCTCAATGGAAAGGCTCTAGACGCAAATATTGGTGTGAGAGCTAATTCAATCAATGAAACACTGCATGTTGGTGAAGGGCATATTGAAGAAGAATCAGCCGAGTGGTTCTTGTGGGAGAACAACTCCATTTGGCTCACTAACGTCACACACCATCAGGTTTCCAAGCAGCTCTCAAGGAAACTCAGTTTTCACACTCTATGCATAGTGCCCTTTGAGTGCATTATCTAGGAATGAACCTGGTAGAGCATCCCACACAAACGAATGCTCCACATGCGGGTTTCACATGCCACCAACTCCACATTCACAGGCAACTTCAGCGCCACAGCCACTTTCAGATAGCCCTGATCAAAGGCTGTTGACGCAAATATTGGTGTGAGAGCTAATTCAATCAAGGAAACACTGCATGTTGGTGAAGGGCATATTGAAGAAGAATCAGCCGAGTGGTTCTTGTGGGAGAACAACTCCATTGGGCTCACTAACTTCACACACCATCAGGCTTCCAAGCAGCTCTCAAGGAAACTCAGTTTTCACACTCTATGCTTAGAGCCCTTTGAGTGCATTATCTAGGAATGAACCTGGTAGAGCATCCCACACAAACGAATGCTCCACATGCGGGTTTCACATGCCACCAACTCCACATTCACAGGCAACTTCAGCGCCACAGACGTTTGCAGATAGCCCTCAATGCAAAGGCTCTAGATGCAAATATTGGTGTGAGAGCTAATTCAATCAAGGAAACACTGCATGTTGGTGAAGGGCATATTGAAGAAGAATCAGCCGAGTGGTTCTTGTGGGAGAACAACTCCATTTGGCTCACTAAATTCACACACCATCAGGCTTCCAAGCAGCTCTCAAGGAAACTCAGTTTTCACACTCTATGCTTACTGCCCTTTGAGTGCCTAGGACGGAAATGAAGCTTGGTGAGCATCCCACACAAACGAATGCTCCACATGCGGGTTTCACATGCCACCAACTCCACATTCACAGGCAACTTCAGCGCCACAGCCGTTTGCAGATAGCCCTCAATGCAAAGGCTCTAGACGCAAATATTGGTGTGAGAGCTAATTCAATCAAGGAAACACTGCATGTTGGTGAAGGGCATATTGAAGAAGAATCAGCCGAGTGGTTCTTGTGGGAGAACAACTCCATTTGGCTCACTAACTTCACACACCATCAGGTTTCCAAACAGCTCTCAAGGAAACTCAGTTTTCACACTCTATGCTTAGTGCCCTTTGAGTGCATTATCTAGGAATGAACCTGGTAGAGCATCCCACACAAACGAATGCTCCACATGCGGGTTTCACATGCCACCAACTCCACATTCACAGGCAACTTCAGCGCCACAGACGTTTGCAGATAGCCCTCAATGCAAAGGCTCTAGACGCAAATATTGGTGTGAGAGCTAATTCAATCAAGGAAACACTGCATGTTGGTGAAGGGCATATTGAAGAAGAATCAGCCGAGTGGTTCTTGTGGGAGAACAACTCCATTTGGCTCACTAACTTCACACACCATCAGGCTTCCAAGCAGCTCTCAAGGAAACTCAGTTTTCACACTCTATGCTTAGTGCCCTTTGAGTGCCTAGGACTGAAATGAAGCTTCGTGAGCATCCCACACAAATGAATGCTCCACATGCGGGTTTCACATGCCACCAACTCCACATTCACAGGCAACTTCAGCGCCAAAACCACTTTCAGATAGCCCTCAATGCAAAGGCTCTAGACGCAAATATTGGTGTGAGAGCTAATTCAATCAAGGAAACACTGCATGTTGGTGAAGCGCATATTGAAGAAGAATCAGCCGAGTGGTTCTTGTGGGAGAACAACTCCATTTGGCTCACTAACTTCACACACCATCAGGCTTCCAAGCAGCTCTCAAGGAAACTCAGTTTTCACACTCTATGCTTAGTGCCCTTTGAGTGCATTATCTCGGAATGAACCTGGTAGAGCATCCCACACAAACGAATGCTCCACATGCGGGTTTCACATGCCACAAACTCCACATTCACAGGCAACTTCAGCGCCACAGCCACTTTCAGATAGCCCTCAATGCAAAGTCTCTACGTGCAAATATTGGTGTGAGAGCTAATTCAATCAAGGAAACACTGCATGTTGGTGAAGGGCATATTGAAGAAGAATCAGCCGAGTGGTTCTTGTGGGAGAACAACTCCATTTGGCTCACTAACTTCACACACCATCAGGCTTCCAAGCAGCTCTCAAGGAAACTCAGTTTTCACACTCTATGCTTAGTGCCCTTTGAGTGCATTATCTAGGAATGAACCTGGTAGAGCATCCCACACAAACGAATGCTCCACATGCGGGTTTCACATGCCACCAACTCCACATTCACAGGCAACTTCAGCGCCACAGACGTTTGCAGATAGCCCTCAATGCAAAATCTCTAGACGCAAATATTGGTGTGAGAGCTAATTCAATCAAGGAAACACTGCATGTTGGTGAAGGGCATATTGAAGAAGAATCAGCCGAGTGGTTCTTGTGGGAGAACAACTCCATTTGGCTCACTAACGTCGCACACCATCAGGCTTCCAAGCAGCTCTCAAGGAAACTCAGTTTTCACACTCTATGCTTAGTGCCCTTTGAGTGCATTATCTAGGAATGAACCTGCTAGAGCATCCCACACAAACGAATGCTCCACATGCGGGTTTCACATGCCACCAACTCCACATTCACAGGCAACTTCAGCGCCACAGACGTTTGCAGATAGCCCTCAATGCAAAATCTCTAGACGCAAATATTGGTGTGAGAGCTAATTCAATCAAGGAAACACTGCATGTTGGTGAAGGGCATATTGAAGAAGAATCAGCCGAGTGGTTCTTGTGGGAGAACAACTCCATTTGGCTCACTAACGTCGCACACCATCAGGCTTCCAAGCAGCTCTCAAGGAAACTCAGTTTTCACACTCTATGCTTAGTGCCCTTTGAGTGCATTATCTAGGAATGAACCTGCTAGAGCATCCACACAAACGAATGCTCCACATGGGGGTTTCACATGCCACCAACTCCACATTCACAGGCAACTTCAGCGCCAAAGCCATTTGCAGATAGCCCTCAATGCAAAGGCTCTAGACGCAAATATTGGTGTGAGAGCTAATTCAATCAAGGAAACACTGCATGTTGGTGAAGGGCATATTGAAGAAGAATCAGCCGAGTGGTTCTTGTGGGAGAACAACTCCATTTGGCTCACTAACGTCGCACACCATCAGGCTTCCAAGCAGCTCTCAAGGAAACTCAGTTTTCACACTCTATGCTTAGTGCCCTTTGAGTGCCTAGGACTGAAATGAAGCTTGGTGAGCATCCCACACAAACGAATGCTCCACATGCGGGTTTCACATGCCACCAACTCCACATTCACAGGCAACTTCAGCGCCACAGCCACTTTCAGATAGCCCTCAATGCAAAGGCTCTAGACGCAAATATTGGTGTGAGAGCTAATTCAATCAAGGAAACACTGCATGTTGGTGAAGGGCATATTGAAGAAGAATCAGCCGAGTGGTTCTTGTGGGAGAACAACTCCATTTGGCTCACTAACTTCACACACCATCAGGCTTCCAAGCAGCTCTCAAGGAAACTCAGTTTTCACACTCTATGCTTAGTGCCCTTTGAGTGCCTAGGACTGAAATGAAGCTTGGTAGAGTATCCCACACAAACGAATGCTCCACATGCGGGTTTCACATGCCACCAACTCCACATTCACAGGCAACTTCAGCGCCACAGCCGTTTGCAGATAGCCCTCAATGCAAAGGCTCTAGACGCAAATATTGGTGTGAGAGCTAATTCCATCAAGGAAACACTGCATGTTGGTGAAGGGCATATTGAAGAAGAATCAGCCGAGTGGTTCTTGTGGGAGAACAACTCCATTTGGCTCACTAACGTCACACACCATCAGGCTTCCAAGCAGCTCTCAAGGAAACTCAGTTTTCACACTCTATCCTTAGTGCCCTTTGAGTGCATTATCTAGGAATGAACCTGCTAGAGCATCCCACACAAACGAATGCTCCACATGCGGGTTTCACATGCCACCAACTCCACATTCACAGACAACTTCAGCGCCACAGACGTTTGCCAGATAGCCCTCAATGCAAAGGCTCTAGACGCAAATATTGGTGTGAGAGCTAATTCAATCAAGGAAACACTGCATGTTGGTGAAGGGCATATTGAAGAAGAATCAGCCGACTGGTTCTTGTGGGAGAACAACTCCATTTGGCTCACTAACTTCACACACCATCAGGCTTCCAAGCAGCTCTCAAGGAAACTGTTTTCACACTCTATGCTTAGTGCCCTTTGAGTGCCTAGTACTGAAATGAAGCTTGGTAGAGCATCCCACACAAACGAATGCTCCACATGCGGGTTTCACATGCCACAAACTGCACATTCACAGGCAACTTCAGCGCCACAGCCACTTTCAGATAGCCCTCAATGCAAAGGCTCTTGACGCAAATATTGGTGTGAGAGCTAATTCAATCAAGGAAACACTGCATGTTGGTGAAGGGCATATTGAAGAAGAATCAGCCGAGTGGTTCTTGTGGGAGAACAACTCCATTTGGCTCACTAACTTCACACACCATCAGGCTTCCAAGCAGCTCTCAAGGAAACTCAGTTTTCACACTCTATGCTTACTGCCCTATGAGTGCATTATCTAGGAATGAACCTGGTAGAGCATCCCACACAAACGAATGCTCCACATGCGGGTTTCACATGCCACCAACTCCACATTCACAGGCAACTTCAGCGCCACAGACGTTTGCAGATAGAGCTCAATGCAAAGGCTCTAGACGCAAATATTGGTGTGAGAGCTAATTCAATCAAGGAAACACTGCATGTTGGTGAAGGGCATATTGAAGAAGAATCAGCCGAGTGGTTCTTGTGGGAGAACAACTCCATTTGGCTCACTAACTTCACACACCATCAGGCTTCCAAGCAGCTCTCAAGGAAACTCAGTTTTCACACTCTATGCTTACTCTCCTTTGAGTGCCTAGGACTGAAATGAAGCTTGGTGAGCATCCCACACAAACGAATGCTCCACATGCGGGTTTCACATGCCACCAACTCCACATTCACAGGCAACTTCAGCGCCACAGCCGTTTTCAGATAGCCCTCAATGCAAAGGCTCTAGATGCAAATATTGGTGTGAGAGCTAATTCAATTAAGGAAACACTGCATGTTGGTGAAGGGCATATTGAAGAAGAATCAGCCGAGTGGTTCTTGTGGGAGAACATCTCCATTTGGCTCACTAACGTCACACACCATCAGGCTTCCAAGCAGCTCTCAAGGAAACTCAGTTTTCACACTCTATGCTTAGTGCCCTTTGAGTGCATTATCTAGGAATGAACCTGGTAGAGCATCCCACACAAACGAATGCTCCACATGCGGGTTTCACATGCCACCAGCTCCACATTCACAGGCAACTTCAGCGCCACAGCCATTTTCAGATAGCCCTCAATGCAAAGGCTCTAGACGCAAATATTGGTGTGAGAGCTAATTCAATCAAGGAAACACTGCATGTTGGTGAAGGGCATATTGAAGAAGAATCAGCGGAGTGGTTCTTGTGGGAGAACAACTCCATTTGGCTCACTAACTTCACACACCATCAGGCTTCCAAGCAGCTCTCAAGGAAACTCAGTTTTCACACTCTATGCTTAGTGCCCTTTGAGTGCATTATCTAGGAATGAACCTGGTACAGCATCCCACACAAACGAATGCTCCACATGCGGGTTTCACATGCCACCAACTCCACATTCACAGGCAACTTCAGCGCCACAGACGTTTGCAGATAGCCCTCAATGCAAAGGCTCTAGACGCAAATATTGGTGTGAGAGCTAATTCAATCAAGGAAACACTGCATGTTGGTGAAGGGCATATTGAAGAAGAATCAGCCGAGTGGTTCTTGTGGGAGAACAACTCCATTTGGCTCACTAAATTCACACACCATCAGGCTTCCAAGCAGCTCTCAAGGAAACTCAGTTTTCACACTCTATGCTTACTGCCCTTTGAGTGCCTAGGACGGAAATGAAGCTTGGTGAGCATCCCACACAAACGAATGCTCCACATGCGGGTTTCACATGCCACCAACTCCACATTCACAGGCAACTTCAGCGCCACAGCCGTTTGCAGATAGCCCTCAATGCAAAGGCTCTAGACGCAAATATTGGTGTGAGAGCTAATTCAATCAAGGAAACACTGCATGTTGGTGAAGGGCATATTGAAGAAGAATCAGCCGAGTGGTTCTTGTGGGAGAACAACTCCATTTGGCTCACTAACTTCACACACCATCAGGTTTCCAAACAGCTCTCAAGGAAACTCAGTTTTCACACTCTATGCTTAGTGCCCTTTGAGTGCATTATCTAGGAATGAACCTGGTAGAGCATCCCACACAAACGAATGCTCCACATGCGGGTTTCACATGCCACCAACTCCACATTCACAGGCAACTTCAGCGCCACAGACGTTTGCAGATAGCCCTCAATGCAAAGGCTCTAGACGCAAATATTGGTGTGAGAGCTAATTCAATCAAGGAAACACTGCATGTTGGTGAAGGGCATATTGAAGAAGAATCAGCCGAGTGGTTCTTGTGGGAGAACAACTCCATTTGGCTCACTAACTTCACACACCATCAGGCTTCCAAGCAGCTCTCAAGGAAACTCAGTTTTCACACTCTATCCTTAGTGCCCTTTGAGTGCATTATCTAGGAATGAACCTGCTAGAGCATCCCACACAAACGAATGCTCCACATGCGGGTTTCACATGCCACCAACTCCACATTCACAGACAACTTCAGCGCCACAGACGTTTGCAGATAGCCCTCAATGCAAAGGCTCTAGACGCAAATATTGGTGTGAGAGCTAATTCAATCAAGGAAACACTGCATGTTGGTGAAGGGCATATTGAAGAAGAATCAGCCGACTGGTTCTTGTGGGAGAACAACTCCATTTGGCTCACTAACTTCACACACCATCAGGCTTCCAAGCAGCTCTCAAGGAAACTGTTTTCACACTCTATGCTTAGTGCCCTTTGAGTGCCTAGTACTGAAATGAAGCTTGGTAGAGCATCCCACACAAACGAATGCTCCACATGCGGGTTTCACATGCCACAAACTGCACATTCACAGGCAACTTCAGCGCCACAGCCACTTTCAGATAGCCCTCAATGCAAAGGCTCTTGACGCAAATATTGGTGTGAGAGCTAATTCAATCAAGGAAACACTGCATGTTGGTGAAGGGCATATTGAAGAAGAATCAGCCGAGTGGTTCTTGTGGGAGAACAACTCCATTTGGCTCACTAACTTCACACACCATCAGGCTTCCAAGCAGCTCTCAAGGAAACTCAGTTTTCACACTCTATGCTTACTGCCCTATGAGTGCATTATCTAGGAATGAACCTGGTAGAGCATCCCACACAAACGAATGCTCCACATGCGGGTTTCACATGCCACCAACTCCACATTCACAGGCAACTTCAGCGCCACAGACGTTTGCAGATAGAGCTCAATGCAAAGGCTCTAGACGCAAATATTGGTGTGAGAGCTAATTCAATCAAGGAAACACTGCATGTTGGTGAAGGGCATATTGAAGAAGAATCAGCCGAGTGGTTCTTGTGGGAGAACAACTCCATTTGGCTCACTAACTTCACACACCATCAGGCTTCCAAGCAGCTCTCAAGGAAACTCAGTTTTCACACTCTATGCTTACTCTCCTTTGAGTGCCTAGGACTGAAATGAAGCTTGGTGAGCATCCCACACAAACGAATGCTCCACATGCGGGTTTCACATGCCACCAACTCCACATTCACAGGCAACTTCAGCGCCACAGCCGTTTTCAGATAGCCCTCAATGCAAAGGCTCTAGATGCAAATATTGGTGTGAGAGCTAATTCAATTAAGGAAACACTGCATGTTGGTGAAGGGCATATTGAAGAAGAATCAGCCGAGTGGTTCTTGTGGGAGAACATCTCCATTTGGCTCACTAACGTCACACACCATCAGGCTTCCAAGCAGCTCTCAAGGAAACTCAGTTTTCACACTCTATGCTTAGTGCCCTTTGAGTGCATTATCTAGGAATGAACCTGGTAGAGCATCCCACACAAACGAATGCTCCACATGCGGGTTTCACATGCCACCAGCTCCACATTCACAGGCAACTTCAGCGCCACAGCCATTTTCAGATAGCCCTCAATGCAAAGGCTCTAGACGCAAATATTGGTGTGAGAGCTAATTCAATCAAGGAAACACTGCATGTTGGTGAAGGGCATATTGAAGAAGAATCAGCGGAGTGGTTCTTGTGGGAGAACAACTCCATTTGGCTCACTAACTTCACACACCATCAGGCTTCCAAGCAGCTCTCAAGGAAACTCAGTTTTCACACTCTATGCTTAGTGCCCTTTGAGTGCATTATCTAGGAATGAACCTGGTACAGCATCCCACACAAACGAATGCTCCACATGCGGGTTTCACATGCCACCAACTCCACATTCACAGGCAACTTCAGCGCCACAGACGTTTGCAGATAGCCCTCAATGCAAAGGCTCTAGACGCAAATATTGGTGTGAGAGCTAATTCAATCAAGGAAACACTGCATGTTGGTGAAGGGCATATTGAAGAAGAATCAGCCGAGTGGTTCTTGTGGGAGAACAACTCCATTTGGCTCACTAAATTCACACACCATCAGGCTTCCAAGCAGCTCTCAAGGAAACTCAGTTTCACACTCTATGCTTACTGCCCTTTGAGTGCCTAGGACGGAAATGAAGCTTGGTGAGCATCCCACACAAACGAATGCTCCACATGCGGGTTTCACATGCCACCAACTCCACATTCACAGGCAACTTCAGCGCCACAGCCGTTTGCAGATAGCCCTCAATGCAAAGGCTCTAGACGCAAATATTGGTGTGAGAGCTAATTCAATCAAGGAAACACTGCATGTTGGTGAAGGGCATATTGAAGAAGAATCAGCCGAGTGGTTCTTGTGGGAGAACAACTCCATTTGGCTCACTAACTTCACACACCATCAGGTTTCCAAACAGCTCTCAAGGAAACTCAGTTTTCACACTCTATGCTTAGTGCCCTTTGAGTGCATTATCTAGGAATGAACCTGGTAGAGCATCCCACACAAACGAATGCTCCACATGCGGGTTTCACATGCACCAACTCCACATTCACAGGCAACTTCAGCGCCACAGACGTTTGCAGATAGCCCTCAATGCAAAGGCTCTAGACGCAAATATTGGTGTGAGAGCTAATTCAATCAAGGAAACACTGCATGTTGGTGAAGGGCATATTGAAGAAGAATCAGCCGAGTGGTTCTTGTGGGAGAACAACTCCATTTGGCTCACTAACTTCACACACCATCAGGCTTCCAAGCAGCTCTCAAGGAAACTCAGTTTTCACACTCTATGCTTAGTGCCCTTTGAGTGCCTAGGACTGAAATGAAGCTTCGTGAGCATCCCACACAAATGAATGCTCCACATGCGGGTTTCACATGCCACCAACTCCACATTCACAGGCAACTTCAGCGCCAAAACCACTTTCAGATAGCCCTCAATGCAAAGGCTCTAAACGCAAATATTGGTGTGAGAGCTAATTCAATCAAGGAAACACTGCATGTTGGTGAAGGGCATATTGAAGAAGAATCAGCCGAGTGGTTCTTGTGGGAGAACAACTCCATTTGGCTCACTAACTTCACACACCATCAGGCTTCAAAGCAGCTCTCAAGGAAACTCAGTTTTCACACTCTATGCTTAGTGCCCTTTGAGTGCATTATCTAGGAATGAACCTGGTAGAGCATCCCACACAAACGAATGCTCCACATGCGGGTTTCACATGCCACAAACTCCACATTCACAGGCAACTTCAGCGCCACAGCCACTTTCAGATAGCCCTCAATGCAAAGTCTCTACGTGCAAATATTGGTGTGAGAGCTAATTCAATCAAGGAAACACTGCATGTTGGTGAAGGGCATATTGAAGAAGAATCAGCCGAGTGGTTCTTGTGGGAGAACAACTCCATTTGGCTCACTAACGTCACACACCATCAGGCTTCCAAGCAGCTCTCAAGGAAACTCAGTTTTCACACTCTATGCTTAGTGCCCTTTGAGTGCATTATCTAGGAATGAACCTGGTAGAGCATCCCACACAAACGAATGCTCCACATGCGGGTTTCACATGCCACCAACTCCACATTCACAGGCAACTTCAGCGCCACAGATGTTTGCAGATAGCCCTCAATGCAAAGGCTCTAGACACAAATATTGGTGTGAGAGCTAATTCAATCAAGGAAACACTGCATGTTGGTGAAGGGCATATTGAAGAAGAATCAGCCGAGTGGTTCTTGTGGGAGAACAACTCCATTTGGCTCACTAACTTCACACACCATCAGGCTTCCAAGCAGCTCTCAAGGAAACTCAGTTTTCACACTCTATGCTTAGTGCCCTTTGAGTGCATTATCTAGGAATGAACCTGGTAGAGCATCCCACACAAACGAATGCTCCACATGCGGGTTTCACATGCCACCAACTCCACATTCACAGGCAACTTCAGCGCCACAGACGTTTGCAGATAGCCCTCAATGCAAAGGCTCTAGACGCAAATATTGGTGTGAGAGCTAATTCAATCAATGAAACACTGCATGTTGGTGAAGGGCATATTGAAGAAGAATCAGCCGAGTGGTTCTTGTGGGAGAACAACTCCATTTGGCTCACTAACGTCGCACACCATCAGGTTTCCAAGCAGCTCTCAAGGAAACTCAGTTTTCACACTCTATGCATAGTGCCCTTTGAGTGCATTATCTAGGAATGAACCTGGTAGAACATCCAACACAAACGAATGCTCCACATGCGGGTTTCACATGCCACCAACTCCACATTCACAGGCAACTTCAGCGCCACAGCCACTTTCAGATAGCCCTCAATGCAAAGGCTCTAGACGCAAATATTGGTGTGAGAGCTAATTCAATCAAGGAAACACTGCATGTTGGTGAAGGGCATATTGAAGAAGAATCCGCCGAGTGGTTCTTGTGGGAGAACAACTCCATTTGGCTCACTAACTTCACACACCATCAGGCTTCCAAGCAGCTCTCAAGGAAACTCAGTTTTCACACTCTATGCTTAGTGCCCTTTGAGTGCCGAGGACTGAAATGAATCTTGGTGAGCATCCCACACAAACGAATGCTCCACATGCGGGTTTCACATGCCACCAACTCCACATTCACAGGCAACTTCAGCGCCACAGACGTTTGCAGATAGCCCTCAATGCAAAGGCTCTAGACGCAAATATTGGTGTGAGAGCTAATTCAATCAAGGAAACACTGCATGTTGGTGAAGGGCATATTGAAGAAGAATCAGCCGAGTGGTTCTTGTGGGAGAACAACTCCATTTGGCTCACTAACTTCACACACCATCAGGCTTCCAAGCAGCTCTCAAGGAAACTCAGTTTTCACACTCTATGCTTAGTGCCCTTTGAGTGCATTATCTAGGAATGAACCTGGTAGAGCATCCCACACAAACGAATGCTCCACATGCGGGTTTCACATGCCAACAAACTCCACATTCACAGGCAACTTCAGCGCCACAGACGTTTGCAGATAGCCCTCAATGCAAAGGCTCTAGACGCAAATATTGGTGTGAGAGCTAATTCAATCAAGGAAACACTGCATGTTGGTGAAGGGCATATTGAAGAAGAATCAGCCGAGTGGTTCTTGTGGGAGAACAACTCCATTTGGCTCACTAACGTCGCACACCATCAGGTTTCCAAGCAGCTCTCAAGGAAACTCAGTTTCCACACTCTATGCTTAGTGCCCTTTGAGTGCATTATCTAGGAATGAACCTGGTAGAACATCCAACACAAACGAATGCTCCACATGCGGGTTTCACATGCCACCAACTCCACATTCACAGGCAACTTCAGCGCCACAGACGTTTTCAGATAGCCCTCAATGCAAAGGCTCTAGACGCAAATATTGGTGTGAGAGCTAATTCAATCAAGGAAACACTGCATGTTGGTGAAGGGCATATTGAAGAAGAATCAGCCGAGTTTCTCTTGTGGGAGAACAACTCCATTTGGCTCACTAACTTCACACACCATCAGGCTTCCAAGCAGCTCTCAAGGAAACTCAGTTTTCACACTCTATGCTTAGTGCCCTTTGAGTGCATTGTCTAGGAATGAACATGGTAGAGCATCCCACACAGACGAATGCTCCACATGCGGGTTTCACATGCCACCAACTCCACATTCACAGGCAACTTCAGCGCCAAAACCACTTTCAGATAGCCCTCAATGCAAAGGCTCTAGACGCAAATATTGGTGTGAGAGCTAATTCAATCAAGGAAACACTGCATGTTGGTGAAGGGCATATTGAAGAAGAATCAGCCGAGTGGTTCTTGTGGGAGAACAACTCCATTTGGCTCACTAACTTCACACACCATCAGGCTTCCAAGCAGCTCTCAGGGAAACTCAGTTTTCACACTCTATGCTTAGTGCCCTTTGAGTGCATTATCTAGGAATGAACCTGGTAGAGCATCCCACACAAACGAATGCTCCACATGCGGGTTTCACATGCCACCAACTCCACATTCACAGGCAACTTCAGCGCCAAAACCACTTTCAGATAGCCCTCAATGCAAAGGCTCTAGACACAAAATATTGGTGTGAGAGCTAATTCAATCAAGGAAACACTGCATGTTGGTGAAGGGCATATTGAAGAAGAATCAGCCGAGTGGTTCTTGTGGGAGAACAACTCCATTTGGCTCACTAACTTCACACCATCAGGCTTCCAAACAGCTCTCAAGGAAACTCAGTTTTCACACTCTATGCTTAGTGCCCTTTGAGTGCTGAGGACTGAAATGAATCTTGGTGAGCATCCCACACAAACGAATGCTCCACATGCGGGTTTCACATGCCACCAACTCCACATTCACAGGTAACTTCAGCGCCAAAACCACTTTCAGATAGCCCTCAATGCAAAGGCTCTAGACGCAAATATTGGTGTGAGAGCTAATTCAATCAAGGAAACACTGCATGTTGGTGAAGGGCATATTGAAGAAGAATCAGCCGAGTGGTTCTTGTGGGAGAACAACTCCATTTGGCTCACTAAATTCACACACCATCAGGCTTCCAAGCAGCTCTCAAGAAACTCAGTTTTCACACTCTATGCTTAGTGCCCTTTGAGTGCATTATCTAGGAATGAACCTGGTAGAGCATCCCACACAAACGAATGCTCCACATGCGGGTTTCACATGCCACCAACTCCACATTCACAGGCAACTTCAGCGCCACAGACGTTTGCAGATAGCCCTCAATGCAAAGACTCTAGACGCAAATATTGGTGTGAGAGCTAATTCAATCAAGGAAACACTGCATGTTGGTGAAGGGCATATTGAAGAAGAATCAGCCGAGTGGTTCTTGTGGGAGAACAACTCCATTTGGCTCACTAACTTCACACACCATCAGGCTTCCAAGCAGCTCTCAAGGAAACTCAGTTTTCACACTCTATGCTTAGTGCCCTTTGAGTGCATTATCTAGGAATGAACCTGGTAGAGCATCCCACACAAACGAATGCTCCACATGCGGGTTTCACATGCCACCAACTCCACATTCACAGGCAACTTCAGCGCCACAGACGTTTGCAGATAGCCCTCAATGCAAAGGCTCTAGACGCAAATATTGGTGTGAGAGCTAATTCAATCAAGGAAACACTGCATGTTGGTGAAGGGCATATTGAAGAAGAATCAGCCGAGTGGTTCTTGTGGGAGAACAACTCCATTTGGCTCACTAACTTCACACACCATCAGGCTTCCAAGCAGCTCTCAAGGAAACTCAGTTTTCACACTCTATGCTTAGTGCCGTTTGAGTGCATTATCTAGGAATGAACCTGGTAGAGCATCCCACACAAACGAATGCTCCACATGCGGGTTTCACATGCCACCAACTCCACATTCACAGGCAACTTCAGCGCCACAGACGTTTGCAGATAGCCCTCAATGCAAAGGCTCTAGACGCAAATATTGGTGTGAGAGCTAATTCAATCAAGGAAACAATGCATGTTGGTGAAGGGCATATTGAAGAAGAATCAGCCGAGTGGTTCTTGTGGGAGAACAACACCATTTGGCTCACTAACTTCACACACCATCAGGCTTCCAAGCAGCTCTCAAGGAAACTCAGTTTTCACACTCTATGCTTAGTGCCCTTTGAGGGCCTAGGACTGAAATGAAGCTTCGTGAGCATCCCACACAAATGAATGCTCCACATGCGGGTTTCACATGCCACCAACTCCACATTCACAGGCAACTTCAGCGCCACAGCCGTTTTCAGATAGCCCTCAATGCAAAATCTCTAGACGCAAATATTGGTGTGAGAGCTAATTCAATCAAGGAAACACTGCATGTTGGTGAAGCGCATATTGAAGAAGAATCAGCCGAGTGGTTCTTGTGGGAGAACAACTCCATTTGGCTCACTAACTTCACACACCATCAGGCTTCCAAGCAGCTCTCAAGGAAACTCAGTTTTCACACTCTATGCTTAGTGCCCTTTGAGTGCCTAGGACTGAAATGAAGCTTCGTGAGCATCCCACACAAATGAATGCTCCACATGCGGGTTTCACATGCCACCAACTCCACATTCACAGGCAACTTCAGCGCCAAAACCACTGTCAGATAGCCCTCAATGCAAAGGCTCTAGACGCAAATATTGGTGTGAGAGCTAATTCAATCAAGGAAACACTGCATGTTGGTGAAGGGCATATTGAAGAAGAATCAGCCGAGTGGTTCTTGTGGGAGAACAACTCCATTTGGCTCACTAACTTCACACACCATCAGGCTTCCAAGCAGCTCTCAAGGAAACTCAGTTTTCACACTCTATGCTTAGTGCCCTTTGAGTGCATTATCTAGGAATGAACCTGGTAGAGCATCCCACACAAACGAATGCTCCACATGCGGTTTCACATGCCACAAACTCCACATTCACAGGCAACTTCAGCGCCACAGCCACTTTCAGATAGCCCTCAATGCAAAGTCTCTACGTGCAAATATTGGTGTGAGAGCTATTTCAATCAAGGAAACACTGCATGTTGGTGAAGGGCATATTGAAGAAGAATCAGCCGAGTGGTTCTTGTGGGAGAACAACTCCATTTGGCTCACTAACGTCACACACCATCAGGCTTCCAAGCAGCTCTCAAGGAAACTCAGTTTTCACACTCTATGCTTAGTGCCCTTTGAGTGCATTATCTAGGAATGAACCTGGTAGAGCATCCCACACAAACGAATGCTCCACATGCGGGTTTCACATGCCACCAACTCCACATTCACAGGCAACTTCAGCGCCACAGACGTTTGCAGATAGCCCTCAATGCAAAGGCTCTAGACGCAAATATTGGTGTGAGAGCTAATTCAATCAAGGAAACACTGCATGTTGGTGAAGGGCATATTGAAGAAGAATCAGCCGAGTGGTTCTTGTGGGAGAACAAGTCCATTTGGCTCACTAACTTCACACACCATCAGGCTTCCAAACAGCTCTCAAGGAAACTCAGTTTTCACACTCTATGCTTAGTGCCCTTTGAGTGCATTATCTAGGAATGAACCTGGTAGAGCATCCCACACAAACGAATGCTCCACATGCGGGTTTCACATGCCACCAACTCCACATTCACAGGCAACTTCAGCGCCACAGCCGTTTTCAGATAGCCCTCAATGGAAAGGCTCTAGACGCAAATATTGGTGTGAGAGCTAATTCAATCAATGAAACACTGCATGTTGGTGAAGGGCATATTGAAGAAGAATCAGCCGAGTGGTTCTTGTGGGAGAACAACTCCATTTGGCTCACTAACGTCGCACACCATCAGGTTTCCAAGCAGCTCTCAAGGAAACTCAGTTTTCACACTCTATGCATAGTGCCCTTTGAGTGCATTATCTAGGAATGAACCTGGTAGAGCATCCCACACAAACGAATGCTCCACATGCGGGTTTCACATGCCACCAACTCCACATTCACAGGCAACTTCAGCGCCACAGCCACTTTCAGATAGCCCTCATCAAAGGCTGTTGACGCAAATATTGGTGTGAGAGCTAATTCAATCAAGGAAACACTGCATGTTGGTGAAGGGCATATTGAAGAAGAATCAGCCGAGTGGTTCTTGTGGGAGAACAACTCCATTGGGCTCACTAACTTCACACACCATCAGGCTTCCAAGCAGCTCTCAAGGAAACTCAGTTTTCACACTCTATGCTTAGAGCCCTTTGAGTGCATTATCTAGGAATGAACCTGGTAGAGCATCCCACACAAACGAATGCTCCACATGCGGGTTTCACATGCCACCAACTCGACATTCACAGGCAACTTCAGCGCCACAGACGTTTGCAGATAGCCCTCAATGCAAAGGCTCTAGATGCAAATATTGGTGTGAGAGCTAATTCAATCAAGGAAACACTGCATGTTGGTGAAGGGCATATTGAAGAAGAATCAGCCGAGTGGTTCTTGTGGGAGAACAACTCCATTTGGCTCACTAAATTCACACACCATCAGGCTTCCAAGCAGCTCTCAAGGAAACTCAGTTTTCACACTCTATGCTTACTGCCCTTTGAGTGCCTAGGACGGAAATGAAGCTTGGTGAGCATCCCACACAAACGAATGCTCCACATGCGGGTTTCACATGCCACCAACTCCACATTCACAGGCAACTTCAGCGCCACAGACGTTTGCAGATAGCCCTCAATGCAAAGGCTCTAGACGCAAATATTGGTGTGAGAGCTAATTCAATCAAGGAAACACTGCATGTTGGTGAAGGGCATATTGAAGAAGAATCAGCCGAGTGGTTCTTGTGGGAGAACAACTCCATTTGGCTCACTAACTTCACACACCATCAGGTTTCCAAACAGCTCTCAAGGAAACTCAGTTTTCACACTCTATGCTTAGTGCCCTTTGAGTGCATTATCTAGGAATGAACCTGGTAGAGCATCCCACACAAACGAATGCTCCACATGCGGGTTTCACATGCCACCAACTCCACATTCACAGGCAACTTCAGCGCCACAGACGTTTGCAGATAGCCGTCAATGCAAAGGCTCTAGACGCAAATATTGGTGTGAGAGCTAATTCAATCAAGGAAACACTGCATGTTGGTGAAGGGCATATTGAAGAAGAATCAGCCGAGTGGTTCTTGTGGGAGAACAAGTCCATTTGGCTCACTAACTTCACACACCATCAGGCTTCCAAGCAGCTCTCAAGGAAACTCAGTTTTCACACTCTATGCTTAGTGCCCTTTGAGTGCCTAGGACTGAAATGAAGCTTCGTGAGCATCCCACACAAATGAATGCTCCACATGCGGGTTTCACATGCCACCAACTCCACATTCACAGGCAACTTCAGCGCCAAAACCACTTTCAGATAGCCCTCAATGCAAAGGCTCTAGACGCAAATATTGGTGTGAGAGCTAATTCAATCAAGGAAACACTGCATGTTGGTGAAGGGCATATTGAAGAAGAATCAGCCGAGTGGTTCTTGTGGGAGAACAACTCCATTTGGCTCACTAACTTCACACACCATCAGGCTTCCAAGCAGCTCTCAAGGAAACTCAGTTTTCACACTCTATGCTTAGTGCCATTTGAGTGCATTATCTAGGAATGAACCTGGTAGAGCATCCCACACAAACGAATGCTCCACATGCGGGTTTCACATGCCACAAACTCCACATTCACAGGCAACTTCAGCGCCACAGCCACTTTCAGATAGCCCTCAATGCAAAGTCTCTACGTGCAAATATTGGTGTGAGAGCTAATTCAATCAAGGAAACACTGCATGTTGGTGAAGGGCATATTGAAGAAGAATCAGCCGAGTGGTTCTTGTGGGAGAACAACTCCATTTGGCTCACTAACTTCACACACCATCAGGCTTCCAAGCAGCTCTCAAGGAAACTCAGTTTTCACACTCTATGCTTAGTGCCCTTTGAGTGCATTATCTAGGAATGAACCTGGTAGAGCATCCCACACAAACGAATGCTCCACATGCGGGTTTCACATGCCACCAACTCCACATTCACAGGCAACTTCAGCGCCACAGACGTTTGCAGATAGCCCTCAATGCAAAGACTCTAGACGCAAATATTGGTGTGAGAGCTAATTCAATCAAGGAAACACTGCATGTTGGTGAAGGGCATATTGAAGAAGAATCAGCCGAGTGGTTCTTGTGGGAGAACAACTCCATTTGGCTCACTAACTTCACACACCATCAGGCTTCCAAGCAGCTCTCAAGGAAACTCAGTTTTCACACTCTATGCTTAGTGCCCTTTGAGTGCATTATCTAGGAATGAACCTGGTAGAGCATCCCACACAAACGAATGCTCCACATGCGGGTTTCACATGCCACCAACTCCACATTCACAGGCAACTTCAGCGCCACAGCCGTTTTCAGATAGCCCTCAATGCAAAGGCTCTAGACGCAAATATTGGTGTGAGAGCTAATTCAATCAAGGAAACAATGCATGTTGGTGAAGGGCATATTGAAGAAGAATCAGCCGAGTGGTTCTTGTGGGAGAACAACACCATTTGGCTCACTAACTTCACACACCATCAGGCTTCCAAGCAGCTCTCAAGGAAACTCAGTTTTCACACTCTATGCTTAGTGCCCTTTGAGGGCCTAGGACTGAAATGAAGCTTCGTGAGCATCCCACACAAATGAATGCTCCACATGCGGGTTTCACATGCCACCAACTCCACATTCACAGGCAACTTCAGCGCCACAGCCGTTTTCAGATAGCCCTCAATGCAAAATCTCTAGACGCAAATATTGGTGTGAGAGAGCTAATTCAATCAAGGAAACACTGCATGTTGGTGAAGCGCATATTGAAGAAGAATCAGCCGAGTGGTTCTTGTGGGAGAACAACTCCATTTGGCTCACTAACTTCACACACCATCAGGCTTCCAAGCAGCTCTCAAGGAAACTCAGTTTTCACACTCTATGCTTAGTGCCCTTTGAGTGCCTAGGGACTGAAATGAAGCTTCGTGAGCATCCCACACAAATGAATGCTCCACATGCGGGTTTCACATGCCACCAACTCCACATTCACAGGCAACTTCAGCGCCAAAACCACTTTCAGATAGCCCTCAATGCAAAGGCTCTAGACGCAAATATTGGTGTGAGAGCTAATTCAATCAAGGAAACACTGCATGTTGGTGAAGGGCATATTGAAGAAGAATCAGCCGAGTGGTTCTTGTGGGAGAACAACTCCATTTGGCTCACTAACTTCACACACCATCAGGCTTCCAAGCAGCTCTCAAGGAAACTCAGTTTTCACACTCTATGCTTAGTGCCCTTTGAGTGCATTATCTAGGAATGAACCTGGTAGAGCATCCCACACAAACGAATGCTCCACATGCGGGTTTCACATGCCACAAACTCCACATTCACAGGCAACTTCAGCGCCACAGCCACTTTCAGATAGCCCTCAATGCAAAGTCTCTACGTGCAAATATTGGGTGTGAGAGCTAATTCAATCAAGGAAACACTGCATGTTGGTGAAGGGCATATTGAAGAAGAATCAGCCGAGTGGTTCTTGTGGGAGAACAACTCCATTTGGCTCACTAACGTCGCACACCATCAGGTTTCCAAGCAGCTCTCAAGGGAAACTCAGTTTTCACACTCTATGCATAGTGCCCTTTGAGTGCATTATCTAGGAATGAACCTGGTAGAGCATCCCACACAAACGAATGCTCCACATGCGGGTTTCACATGCCACCAACTCCACATTCACAGGCAACTTCAGCGCCACAGCCACTTTCAGATAGCCCTCATCAAAGGCTGTTGACGCAAATATTGGTGTGAGAGCTAATTCAATCAAGGAAACACTGCATGTTGGTGAAGGGCATATTGAAGAAGAATCAGCCGAGTGGTTCTTGTGGGAGAACAACTCCATTGGGCTCACTAATTTCACACACCATCAGGCTTCCAAGCAGCTCTCAAGGAAACTCAGTTTTCACACTCTATGCTTAGAGCCCTTTGAGTGCATTATCTAGGAATGAACCTGGTAGAGCATCCCACACAAACGAATGCTCCACATGCGGGTTTCACATGCCACCAACTCGACATTCACAGGCAACTTCAGCGCCACAGACGTTTGCAGATAGCCCTCAATGCAAAGGCTCTAGATGCAAATATTGGTGTGAGAGCTAATTCAATCAAGGAAACACTGCATGTTGGTGAAGGGCATATTGAAGAAGAATCAGCCGAGTGGTTCTTGTGGGAGAACAACTCCATTTGGCTCACTAAATTCACACACCATCAGGCTTCCAAGCAGCTCTCAAGGAAACTCAGTTTTCACACTCTATGCTTACTGCCCTTTGAGTGCCTAGGACGGAAATGAAGCTTGGTGAGCATCCCACACAAACGAATGCTCCACATGCGGGTTTCACATGCCACCAACTCCACATTCACAGGCAACTTCAGCGCCACAGCCGTTTGCAGATAGCCCTCAATGCAAAGGCTCTAGACGCAAATATTGAGTGTGAGAGCTAATTCAATCAAGGAAACACTGCATGTTGGTGAAGGGCATATTGAAGAAGAATCAGCCGAGTGGTTCTTGTGGGAGAACAACTCCATTTGGCTCACTAACTTCACACACCATCAGGTTTCCAAACAGCTCTCAAGGAAACTCAGTTTTCACACTCTATGCTTAGTGCCCTTTGAGTGCATTATCTAGGAATGAACCTGGTAGAGCATCCCACACAAACGAATGCTCCACATGCGGGTTTCACATGCCACCAACTCCACATTCAC